>NC_092205.1:39172588-39422734 GCF_043381705.1 Parasteatoda tepidariorum
TATATATATATATTATTAGATTAAGCTATTATCAAAATTGAAATAATAGAAAGTTTCACTTGATAAAAGTGTGCGTTAACTAAAGAATCTAAGCAAAATGCGTGTAAAAGCATGTAAAAAGCTTATAAGATTGGTACGTCTTAAATATTTGAAAGCAGATTAAACTTTTCACTTTACCTAAAGCTTTCTAAGCTTCCTTAAAACTCTTTAAACTTCAACCACTTTGTTCTGTCAAAGTATATTTTTATACTGTTTTATACTTCCTACCACAGTACGTTATATTGCATTAAATTAACGAAATGGAATGAAATCAAAGAAATTTCCTTTCATGTATTGTGTTAAGAAATTTATTCGGAAAATTGCTGAACCTAAATGAAACAGACATGCTGTTTCAGCATTTACTTTAAAAAATAATCAGTTTCAAATAATAGTATGGGATTTATGGTTAGAATAGTTTGCTGACTATCCAAATTAGATTTAACTAGTTATGGATTCAGAGTTTAGAAACCTAGCATTTAATTAAATACCAACATGAATGTAAAATATTATTTTATCTGTAAGACACATTTTATGGGCAAATAAATTAATTAAGTAGTATGGTTATCTGGAAATTAAGAACTGAGAGACAAAAAAAAAAACGTACTTTCTCCAAACAATCTAAATTTTTTCGGCTGATTATAAACTTATATCTTCGAATCGAAAAATTTTAATAAAAAAAATTCATTTGCAAAAAAGTTTAATTTGGAGTTCACTTAAACAGAATGAATTAAATCTGCATATGAATTGCACAGTATTTTAAAATTCACAAGAATGAAGAACTTAAAATTCTCCCTCGTCTTTGTAATATAAACTGCATTTAGTCACCGATGCTAAAAAAAAATCATTTTCTGTAAAGAAAAATTTTTTTAGAGCTTATAAATTAAATTCATAACATGAGAATTTTCAAAAAGAAAGTTTAAAACAAATTTTGTGCATATAATAAGGCTTAAAATAAAATATCGTAAATTACCAGCAGAAATATTTCTTTATACAATATTTAACTTATTTTTTAAAAAAAATTGATTTTCTACTATAAAAGCATTGGTTTTGATGTATAAAATTTTATACCTATTATTTTACTATAAAAGTAAATAGTCCTAGCAATTTTAAAATTCAAAGCAGTCATCAACTGTATAGCAAACTCTAATTTAAAAACGCATGACTCATTTATAAAACAAATATTTTACATACACTTTGTTATATAATGACTGGAGATAAAAAAAAATAAATACGCTATAATACTATATTTTGAAAATAGAATACTTTTTATGTTCTTATTTTTTTTCTCATTTATTACTAGAAATGCAAGTTTAAATTTATAAAAAAACACACAAGAAAAAAAATAATAGCTAGAAGCAGAAAGAAAATTTACTGGAATACTATATTCGAAAAAGAACATGCTTTATATATGCTTTACTTCCTTTATTGTTAAGTTTAAATGTACTTTAAAAAATCACGAAAAGGAAAAATGTTAACTAAAGATAAACTATAAGTACTCTTTTTATATATTTTATTTTTCTCATTATTATGAATTCTGCAACTTAAAAAATACAGGTATAAAAAAAAGAATAAAAACTTTAATACTATGTTTTGTATTCAGTGCATTATTTTCATTAAGGGAAATTTTAATTTACAGCTACAAAACTTTTTCATTTAATTTGTAACAAGTATAAAAACAAAATTTTTCTAATTTCGTACAAACGAACAAGACCATACAGAGTTCTTACATGTATCAGAAATGAAAAAGAATGTCTTTCACAATAAAAAAAATTAACAGCACATTAATATTGTATTAGCAGTGGTTAAATATTATTAGTTAAAAATCTGTTAAACTTCTAGATGATTCGAACTTAAATTTCAGCGAATCTTTACATTTAACAAACTAAAAAAAAATGTGTGTGTTTGGGTGTGTGTATGTGAGTCTGTATACCGGATTGCGTGTAATCGGTGGACTATAAGAATACGAAATTCAACATGAAGCTGAATGAGGAGAAATGTAAACATTAAGTTTTTTTTAAAAATGCTTTCGATCTTTAATCAGATTTTTAAATTCGAAGACAATTAAGTATTGGCTTAGCGGAAACCATTGTTTCAAAAAAAGTCATAAGTGGTGTTTGTTAGCTTGTAGCTCAAATCAAAAAAGTTGTTTATTACGCGTTTTACAATATTTAATTATTTTTCATTCGTTATGCCAAATTGTCTGAAAGATCAACGTGTTCGCGCTTGCAAAAGCAGACTGCGGCACTTGATAAATATTTCTAATGTTATCTGACGTGTTTATTTTGCTTAACTGGTTCTTTAAAAGTTGAAAAATTTAAAATCAACTGTAGTTTAAATTGAAGAAATAAAGTTTTGAGCTGAGAATTAAAATCGAGGAAAATATTATGCTAATTCATTGAAGAGAAAGTAATAAAAGGCCGATATTTTTATTTACGTCAGTGATAATCTATTTTAGTAATCGTTACAATTTATAGTAAAAAATAAGTCATATACTAAAAAGGGAAACTAATCGAAAAATGGTACAAATTCATTCAAGAGAACATTAAAAATTAATAAACTAATTGTATCGATAAAATATTGATGTTAACGAGGTGTTAAGTATTTTTGGTAATAGGCACTAATTGAAATTTAAAAAAGTAAGCCATGTACTAAGAAGTTAAATTGAATGAGAAAATTCACTTATTCGTTACGGGTACTGTAAAAAGTCTGCATTTTATTATTGATGCCAATATTGTGCATTTTTATTGCAGCTCTTTGAAGGCCTAAATATTTGTCGTGCAGTCAATAAAAATAAAAAATTTGCAGAAAAATTAAAATTTGAAAATAAAGAATTATAAACTATACTTGAATTGTTAAATTTTATAATAAAATTTTGCGAGTGTGCTGAAATTCGGTGACTGATTAATACGGAAGATTTATTTAATACTTCAAAATATAATTTTCATTTCAGAAACAAAAAAATATCAGATAAACTGCAAAATTCAAAAATTTAATTACGCTTGGGGCAATAAGATGATTTGTTATTTTTTCTGTTTTCTTATACATTAATTCCAACTAAACCTAATAAGAACTAAGAAGAATAAGCTAAGTACCGAATGAGCAAAAATAATTTTGAAAAGTTGCTAGTTTGTTTTGAAAAATGTAAAAAATCACTATGCTACTCCAATGTTGCTCAATTAATTTTGGGGACAGTTTCTATGACTATCAAATATACAGTAACAAAGAAATTCATTAGTATATTTGGTACCCATTAAAACTTCAATACTGTATAGTATTAATATGAATACTGCGGGAAGACGTTTTTATGGTCCCTCTAATGGAATAAGTACCGGAGAAAATCTCTTGATTGTGGTAAACCTTGGCTACCATCAGATGGCACAAAGCAACACATAATGATATTAAATACAGTTATTTGTTTTTCTGATGGGAGGAACTTTTAAAAATGTGGTTTACTAGCGCATAATAAAGTAAAACCATAAAGAAGGATAAAATATAATTTTTAAAAAAAATACTGTTTTACTTTATTCATTGTGTTGGAGTTTTGGTATGAAATTTTGTGCATTATTCCGTAGTGTTGCTCGGTACTCTGGCCTGCAAATGAAAAAACAAAGTAAGTGCCTCACTGTAGATTTTGAGATAAGTGTCTTAAAAACTATTTTCTTTGTATTGCTAATGGTATTCTGAANTTACGGATATGACTGTTCCAGGAGTGTTCGGAATGTTTTGGGATGTCTTTAGGACGAAATTTGCTGTATGGGAAGTGTCTTAAAAACTATTTTCTTTGTATTGCTAATGGTATTCTGAACGTTAAAATAAATAGAATATCAAGAAACTGATAAAAACATTTTAATACAATGGAAAAAATTACAAAAAAATTATATTTCCTATATTCTATTTTACCTCAAATTTAAGTTCAGAGTTCCTAGAATTTTACTAATTTCTAATTAATGATATTTGATCTCGGTTATCATAATATCAATATGTTGGTAAAATTTTTGATCACAATAGATATTATTCCTTTCTTTTACATAAGATATTTTGTACAATTATTTTTCTAAGATCTTGCTGATATTCAAGAAATAAATAAATAAGGCATAATGTAATAAGATAAATGTAATTATATCAAAGAAATTTAATAACGTTGTTATACTTCCAATACTTCAGGAAGTTTTCAAAAAATCAAAACAATTCATTATAGCAAAATTATAGTCCCGCACAGAATTTTGCTTTAAATATAGATGAGTTCGGTGTGAAATTCAAATTTTGCTAGAAAAAAACTAGATGCTAGATAAATAACAAGAAAGACAAGAAAATGCTAGATACTGTTTTATTACAGTATCTGGCATTATAAGAAAATTGACAGAAAAAAATTACAAATTAAAGTCAACAAAAAAGTTACAGAGAAACATATTAAAAGGGGAAATGGAATTCACTAAAAAGTACAAAACAGAAAAATAGAGAAACTTCAGTAAAATTCAGGAAAATACAAAATGGAAAAATAAATCAATTGAGAAATAAGAAATAAAATTTTCGCAAAAACAGGGAGAGATACGGTTGGATCATAGAATAGCCCATCCCGTTACGATTTTCTTGAATCTTGCCAAACTAATTTTTGAAATCTCGCCAAACTAGATTTCCGGTAGATATTTCGGGGAGGTGATATTGAACGTCCGATCACACCACCAAAAATTCTTAATTCTGATTGGTTATTTGATTTGTATACCTACGTGAAAGTTGGATTTTGTTAGAAAAGAGGTAAAAAAGGGTTTCTTTTTTCACCATTTGTGCTTCTGATCTCGTGCTGTTAGAATCATCATTGTTATTTCATTTTTTAAACATTATTTCTTTTATTACCGTTATAATTTATAATTTTATTTTTCATTTTTTTGTGCGGTATCAGTTGGAAATGGCGAGCGAATAAAATTTTTAAATAATCAAAGAGTAACGTTGATCCCAGTAATAATCCCCAACTTGGCGATATTTCAAAAAGCCGCCAAGAGGTGGGCTATTCTATAATTTTAACAAAAATACAAAACGTAGAAATTACGGAGAAATAAGAAATGAAATTTTTTAAAGACACGGAAAAATATTCAAGGAAACGAAACATTTTAGGCAACTCTCTCGCTGATACTTTTTTTCTGTTTTTTAAAGACTTTTGTTTTACAGTGTCTGAAAAAGCAATCATTTCATTTGAGAAACGGGTCAGAATCATATTAGCGTTTATTATCCCAGAAATATCGATTTGTTTTTATCAAGTTTGCGACCGAAACAAAATCTCTCATTTGGAAAAAATATTTTTATTTATTTATTTTTTGTTCGAGTAAAGAATACTAAAAAGAAAAATAATAAACGAAATGCAAATAAAGTTTTTTTTTTTGGAGAGGAATCGTATTATGCTTAGCTGCTCCCATTTTCCGGGAAACACTTTATTCAATTCACTTCAGTTGTATTACGCTCATAATAAATAAAATGAATTTGACCTAGTTCAACACTTGCATTAATATTCAAATTAAATGAAATTGCATATAAATTGGGCATTGAATATCTGGAATTATATTTGTAGTTCCGCATAACGCAAAAAAATCCATCCTTTTTTGTTAAAAAAAAAGTTTCGATTCTGCAATACGAGGGTAGGATACAGTTTCAAAAACTAAGCTAAGTTCTTCAGCAAAAAATTTTATTATCCCTTGTCTGAAAATCGCAAATCATGTAAAGAAAAAATAATTATGTAAATTTCTTAGCAATGTTGGCATCACTTTTTTTTTAATCTTTTTTTTTCTTCCAGAAAAATTGGATGTTTTTCAAATTGAATGAAAACACTTGTTTTATTAAATTTATTCAATGAGGTGAAGCAATGGGATTCGGATCTTTTGTTACTTCTGATAAAATATTGCAAATTGATTTAAATTGTTAGTTATTTTGAGACATTTAAATTGTTTCTTCGAAATTTGAAAATAAATTATATTGGAAAAAGATTTTTTAAAATTGTTTGCATGATAGCATAAAATTATTTTTTACTGAACTCGTAAGATATTACACTTTTTTTAATTATTTTCATTTATAAAAAATTTAAAGAAGTGAATTCAAAAACGGTTTAAATGCAATTAATCAAGTTAATATTGATTACCAAGTTAATATTGATAATCAAGTTAATATAGATAATATTATAATCAAGTTAATATAGATAATATTATAATCAAGTTAATATTGATAATATTATAATCAAGTTAATATTGATTTTTCTTAGTCAAAAAATTGCAAGATTTCCTAAATTTCAAGATTCAAGCTAAGCATTACACAGTAAATAAGTTATGATATGTTACTTTGCATAAAAGTTGATAGAATTAAAATAAAATTTGTTATGTAAACGAAATATTTAAACACTTGAAAATTAGAAATAATCTCCAGAATATCACTATCTAGAACTATAATACGGTGCTACTAATTTGCTGAAACTTTAATAAGGTGTTAATAAGGTGTCGAATGCATCTATGATTTATTTTAATTTAAACATTTATACGCCAACGCTCTAAAAAATGAAACATGGATTTTGAGCAACTATAGAAGTCGGAATAATCTTTTTTTCCACACATTTAAAGTTTACATTGTAAAATTACAAAGTATTTTTTTCTTTACCTTCATTTTGATTTATTTTAATAATTATTATTTTTTATGAATATTAGAAATTTAATGAAATTTGTTAATTTCTCCTCCCGTTTGTAATATAACTTTTCAAAACTCCAATTTTTTTAAAACGATTTCAAAATTTAGGAAAATTTAAAAGGTTAATATAATTATCTATTAGGCATCAAATTCATAATTTTAATCTAAAATTTTAAAGTTGAAAAGGTTTTAAAATTAACTATTCAATTTTTGTAACATTGGCGTTTTAAGAATTCTATTTTTAAATTCGTCAGATTCCTTGAGTTATATTGTGTGCATTTCATACAACTGCTATTTTGAGACTTATTCAAGAAAAATTGTGACTTTGAAATAGAAATCGAGCATGCACGTGTCTAGGTTAAATTTTTGTTGGATTTTCAGGGGACTAATATTAGAGTAAAAGGGGCAACTGGATATCGTTATCGATTATGCTTGGTATGCATTATTACATAATCAGTAGTGTTCTATTTTATTAAAATTTTAAAATTTGTTAAAATTTTAAATATTGATAAAAATTCTTCTGATAAGGAGATGGATTTCAAAGGGAATTGTTTTTCTTATATGTTATTTGAGAATGATAGAGTTGAAATTCTATATTAAAGGTGATGCATTAAACCTGTTACCAACGGTGGTGTTGAATAGATTTTTGCAATTCCTGTTTTTCCTTCCAGATGCATATTATTCTTGAGATACATATTATTTCTAAGATTCATTTGCTTTTACCGAATGATTTAAGAAAGAGTGAGCATTATTTTTCGTTTTAATTTGTTTCATTTTTTATTTGTTTCGTTTTAATTTGTTTCATTTGTTTTAATTGCTCTTAGCACCACATCTAAGAGATAAATAATAATACTGTCGTGCAATAGAAAAAACTAGGTAAGTGTTTCACGATTGATTCTGAGAAAAAGGATTTGAGAATTATTTTCATTCTATTGCTAATGCTATGAATCCCAAAACAAAATGTCAAAAACAGATTAAATAAAATTTATTTCTGATTTTTTTTAAAATATGTAGCTTGCCATGCGAAGATGCCAAATATATAAAAATGTCAATTTTGATTTTTTTGTCGCTTACGTTGATTTTTCAATTGCACGGCAGAATACAAAAAGGCTTCTTATAAACTATTCATCTTTTAGGAGTGGAAGATTTTGAGATTTTTCATCAAGGTTTTGCCGAACTCAGATTTTGATAAGGAAACTGATTAACGAGGAAAACACAGATCTTTTTTTCCCCTTCTTATAGCTGCAGAGTTTTGGATATCATTTTAAAAGGAAATGTTAGAGCAAATAAAGTGAAAGTTCTAGTTCCATGAATAATTTCAATAGAAAAATTGCGAAAAAAAAGAAAGTTCTGTAATAAAATCAAACAGGAAAGGAGAATTTAATGAATAAAAAGAACTGGAAAGGCTTGAGACACGTCTCCGCGAAAGTCCCAACTCATCTATTGTGCGCATTATGTGAGCTTCTAATTAGACATCACTCCATTCTGACAGAAGATACGCACTGAAACGCAGCTAAAGCAATCGTAAGCACCGTCCTTAAGAAAAGCCCCTGCGAAACGCCAAAAAGAGAAAAAAAATCCCCGTTAAATACTCACTAAAAAGTTTTTTGTTAAGTTTTTTCTCTATTTTATTGCCTTCAGATACTTTTTAATAATGGAGTTATCAAATTTCAAGTTATTTGGATATTTTTTTCTTAATTCCCTTTTAAAAAGTAAAAAGTGTACCTTGCAGCCATAGTAAGCAGGTTTTACTTTGAGAAGAAAAATGTCGCTCTAACTGCAATTTTCTACGTTTGCGACTGCCAAAAAGTGAATTTCGTTATCATCCATATTTGATTAAAACGAAATGCAAATATTTTCCTGCTGCAATAATTATTCAGAGATAATAAACATATTTTATGAGATCTTAAATTTTGAAAATATTTTTTTTTGTTTATTGTTGTTGTTGTAGTTCATTTACGTCACACTGGTGCTGAACAATGAGCTATTGGCGACGGTCTGTTTTTTTAGCTTATAAACAAATGATAACAATAGTTTATTTTTTCTTGATAAAACAATGATCTCACACTGTAGAATATGATTGTAAATAGCAAAATATTATTTATTGCTTAAAAATTATTTTCCCTCGGAAAACTGAAATAATTTAGTGGGTATTCTAGATACTTTTCTTTATTACCTGCTCAGTTCAATCCTTTTTAAATTAATGAATAAATGATACATTCGGAACTTGACAATAGAATTTCATCGATCACATACTTGAAATAATGCTCCACTTTCAAAATTTGAACAATCACTTTAATTTAATTTCCGAGGCCCTCATTCACGGGTTTGACAGTCTCCCTCTAATTGTGCGTGCTAACAGAATTGACCGAAACGTCATCATCCAGCGATCAAAACGCCCCACCTTCCCTTCTGCTCAGTGGTACACAAACGGCCGAAGACAACAGAAATGTAAATCACGCACACAACCATCCCATTTCAAATAGCAAACAATTTCGTCAGCCAAATTAGCGCAGAGCCTTAACCCAACCTCATTTTAAACCAGCACCACGTGCTACACATCGCATACGAGGGATTGTTCTCGCAATCGGATTATGAGTTTGCAGCTCCGTTGAAATGAGCTGCCGTTGTTTGTTCTCTTATTGACTGCTCATTGATTGGTGTTCAATTAAACTTTGGACACAGGCTAAGGATCCCCATTTACATGAGTTTGTGGTGAGTGTTAGATGGCAGATGTTGCAGTCGCAAGGGTTCTGCTGCATTTTATATGTGTGCTTGTTATTTCCACTCCCGGGAGGGTTCGCTTTTCTGTTAAGTCTCTTCTGAGCCTTAAGTTTAATTAGATTTTAAGATTGAAATAAGATGCAGTACACGAGAAAAGCCATTTGAAGGAATAGTTATAATGACTGTGTTATTTAAAGTTCGTTCCAAATTTGGAATGAAAGAAATGCCATCTACTATTTTATTCTGATTTCCATCAGATTTATGTTCATTTGTTGACATTAAAAATGAAACTAAGCATAATAGTCATAGAAATGAGATGATTTCTAAAAAGAAAAAAAAACAGTTATTGCATTACGACTACTTTTTTTACTCGATTAAAACAAATATTATACCCTTATCTTTAAATACGTTTAGACGATATTATAATATTTTAGGCTGCTTTTGAGTAAATTTTTTTTAACTAAAAATATTTTTAATAGTTTTAAATCATTTAACGTGCGGCAGTAGTTTAAAAACATATTTATTTCAATTTCTCCAGCCAAATTGGATTATTGTGGCTGTACTCTGATATTACTCTGGCCGTTCGAAATTATTATAAATTATAAAAATAAACAGGATTATTTTGAAATCGTTACCGAAATCTTCAAATAAATTCATTTTAAACTAGCCGCCTAAGGCAGCCAGCTGTCCGCCACGCTAAAGGTTTTCACAAATAAAGTTTTTTAAAACATAGCAGGAAATCTGAAGATTAGGGGACAATTAAAGTGTTCCTGTCCTGCAATTTTGTCTTCATATCCAGTTCTGCTGCAGATGTGTTATAGCTCTTGAGGATGTTTGGAGATGTAACTTTGCTATGGTAACCTAAGGCCTATGGTAACCTAACCTATAATATAACTATCAGGTGGAGACTTGTTTTTTTTATTAAAAAAAGGCCTCAGAAATTGTAACAGCATACAAAAGTTGCTTTCGAAATCATCATTGGTGAGTGTGATCGTTCCCTCAAAAACAATTAAATTCCAATTTTATATATTATATAGAACGCTTAAGAAAAAAAAAACTAAAATGCTAAATACATGAAAATAACACGAAAACGAATTAATTTTTTATGGTATCAATTTCTATTTCTATATAATTTTTTATGGTATTAATTTCTATTACTATATCGCTACAAAAATTATCGTCTTCGCTTAAGAAAAAAAAAATAGAGCGCGGAAAGAAGAAGAAAAACTTATTATAACAATTATGAACAGCGACAAATATATCAAAGAGAAGCGTTCTATTTACGTATCGAATATGTTCCCACATTTTTAATAGAAAAGTTAAACTTTTCTCCACTTTGACAAATGTAAACTAATACGAACCTTACAATTAAATTGCTAATTCCTTCGTATATTATTGGTTTAAGTTGTCGAAAATTAATATTTCAATTGTAAGGTTCGCATTAGCATACATTTATAGGAGTGGAGAAAAGTATATGCATTTTTTAATATGGCACTGTGAAGACGAAAAAGCATAGATTTTCTTACAAAATGACTGATAACTAAAAAACGAATCTAAATTTTTGAAAAAGAAAAAAAATACTTCTTCATTATGTCAAAACACAATTATGTGCCGAGTTTCGTGCCTGGGCGAGGCTTCTGGGGCGATATATTGTGATTACAGACAGACAGACAGCCGCGTTTATTATTATGTATAGATTACTATTTTTTCTAATCTAATGCTAACTCAAATGTGAGCTTCAGTTCGCAAACTACTTTTTTTAAAAATACTTTTGTTATTTTACTTACGTTTTTGTTATTTACTTATGTTTCTATGTTTTTTTTACTGTTTTCCACTTTTTAGTTTTGTATCTGTTATATTGTTTTTGTCTGAAAATTTTGGAAGATAAAATTTTAATGTATTTTGCTCGCTTCCTTTAGGAAACAGTTGTAAATTGTATTGGTATCAAGCATAGAGCTTAAATTGGAGTTTGAGCAAGTCAGATAATCAGAACTTACGATTGGTGATCAAACTTGCGATTGACGATAAATTTCAATTTTCCAGAAATTAGTGAAATGAATTTTGTTTATCGATGTCAAGAAATAATTAAAACTTGTATTGAACTAAGAAACGGAATTCCATTTTAAAAACATCAACTAGTCAGAAAATGATCGTAATTTGGATTGACGCTTAAATTTGATCATTCTAGCTACTCAATAAGTGCTTACAAATCTGTCTGATGATTATTCCCATTGGCATTGAAATTTATTTGTGGTTTCACAGCATATTATTTGTTGCTCCACAGCACAAAAAGCTATCATAACTTACAAAAAAGAAATATGCTAATGAAAGAATACTGATTTAAAATGTTAGAAAAGTAAGAAAAAAAATGAAATAATCGATCGGTTAAAATGCTTCACCTTTTGTTGCTTTTTTGTAATAAAACTAAAAAAATGAAGCAAAGGCAAGTATTCATAGTTGAAATAAGTGTTGAGTAGCATAGCTAATATAGGGAAGTGAAGCAGGAAGCCTTTTACCCCTGCAAAAAATCGTGTTTGCAGTGACTCTTAAAAAAGATTATTTTTAACGTTGAACATTGCCACACCTGTTTCTATATTTTCAAGTAAATGTTTAAATCTGTGGAAAAAAGTCTTTGTTTTTTCACAAAATTTTATTTTCACAAAATTTTATTTTCACTCAAGTATTATTCAGGTTGAAAAACAGAACAAATGGATATTTAGTGAGAAAAGGATTACATAAAATGTCAATTTAATTCTTAAATGATAGTGATTATGCTTTTCTGGTTTTGATTAACAAGTTGTAATCATGATTAACAACCCCTGGCGAGCCATATGACTCAAATTTATTCCCCCAGAGCAAGATAACGCCATTATTAAAAAAGTTTGGCACCAATAAAACCGTGTTATATTCCATATAGATAAAGCTATGCTTTTTTTTTTGGTAATTTGCATGCCCTAAGATTAGATTTTTTTAAAAATTTTATAACCGGTGTTGAACAACCGACCCATTTTTGAGTTTATGATTATCAATATTCAGGTGTATATTTGAACCCAACCCAGAAGTCAAGGGAATTTCTGGTTCAAGCATTGGGACGAACAAGCATTGAGGCAACATTGAGACAAACGTTACATGAAGTGAAAAATCACGAAAACATTCTACAGTTAGCAAGTCGGCTAAGGGATTCTACGCCAAGAAATGCGTCCACGCTGAGAAACTTACGCATTGAAAAAAACTTACTTTTTCAGAGAGACTTTTTGGATTATAAACTCTGTTAATACTTCCATCGAAGCTACTAAAGAATACGCGCTATGGGAATATTTTATAGTATTCAAGATACAGTTTTGTTATTTTAAAATAACTTTTTGATCCGGTACTATTTTTTTTTAAAGTCTAAGGTAGTTGTAGTTTTTCTGATTGGTGAGATATCTCTATAGTTTATCTGTATTTTAACAATTATTGAAATTCCTTTTGCAATTAAAGAATAAATAAATTTGTAATTCGTCCGTAGGGACAGTTCTTTTATTACAAAAAATATGTTCATAAGTTATATAAATGCATGTTATGCAAACTACTTGTTTTTCCCCTTTTTCCAGACGTACTAAACTTTTAAAAAAACATTTGATTTTAAATTCCTTAGTGAGCTAGAAATTTTTTCTAAATTTCATATTTATTTTCGCATATACTAAATAAGTTTCTATGTACGTAATTTTTAACGGTAAGAGCTATTTATAGAATTTTGTTAGTTTTTCCTCCCATAAAATACAAATTAGAATTTTTCACAAATAAAAATTACACTTTTTTGAATGGTAGCCATTTCTTAGCAGATTGCGAACTCATGTCTCGAAGTGATAGAAATATAGCCAATTGAAAATTTCATAAAGAATTACGAAGGTTTGAAGAGCAACAGCAAACACGAGGAGGATTTCTTACACGAAAAAAGAAATTCTCCGTGTCAATCTAGCTAGGCACGTACTCAAATAAAATAAAGAATAACATTTGAAAAGAAACAGTGTTCTATATCTAAGTAATACACACAAATCGCTATAGTGGTCACTTCGACAGCAATGGTCGCTCTAAATAAATTGGTATTTTGTGCACTCATTATATATTCTTATAAAATTTTACTTTAATGCTTTTGAAGATCTCGAAAAGCTAAGAAAAGACATGAAAGTCAAGTAAGCTGGTGAAAATATTTTTGGATTTAGCTCCTGTCCAAGTGGATTTGTGGTCAAAATTACAGCTCCGGTCGTTCTAGCTTTAACTTGTATCATCTCTCAATCGTAGCAACTCATAGATTAACTGTATCGTTGGAATAAATTACAATTATCATGCCTAAAAACAACATTAAATATTAGTTTATCAAAGATAAAATGGCCCCATCATGGATATCTGCGGAATTTATCGATCATGGTACACAAAGAATTAAACTCATTTTTCGCAACTACGACCCTAACATATTAACAGAATTTTGCCTGATGCATAAATACAGAAACTGGAAATTATTTAACTGGGAATATTATAAATTGGAAAAGTTATAAGAGAAAATGAGAATTTATTAGTTGATTGAGTTTATGCATCATAGGTTTTTCAGACCTTATTTGATTCATAAAAGCATGTCATCTTCAATCCATTGAAACATACAGAGTTAATAATTTTCTTTAAATAGTATTTCTATCGGAACTGTCTTCGTATAGTTTTAATCTATTTAACTTTTGTTCTAGTTCATTTTGTAGATTTTAATCTAGTACTGAAAGGACTTCAAAGCGCAATATCCGTTCAAGATAAATCTTGAAAGGTACAACTTCTTGGAGAGAGAACCTCTACCATTGGTATGGTCTCAAGAGCTGCCTTCATTAAAAGTGGTTTTAATCTCGAACCAGGTGACGTAGCTTCAAAAGAAAATATGACAGAGGAAAACTTATAGCTGTGTAATCTACTTCTATACATTTGTAACCCCGATTCACATGAAGTTTATAGACAGTTTTTCTCTCATATGTATGAGAATTAATTTATTAAAATTTTTATAGGAATTTCATTCAATGTATTATTTGTCGGAACACATAAAACAGCTTAATATTTTTCAAATAGCTTTCTTATATTGAGATCTTCAGCTTAAATTTTTGTTTTCAAGTTGATAATAATTTGTAGTGACCTTACTTAACGAGACTAAAACCCTGAATACTTAGATTAGGTAGCTACCTGTCACCATCTTGATAAGTGCAACTATCTTGTGACCGCAACTTTAAATGTAGAAATACTGAGTTTCTATTCTTTAACGCGACTTTTTATTTATTAATATTTTCATATTGTTAAACATCACTTAAATATTTACTAATATTTTTTCTTTTAATTCCTTTTTTTCCTTCTGAAATTATATATTTTGTTTTTTTTTCCTTCATGAAAAACAATAACTTGTTTATAAGTTAAAACCTTCTCATATCGTCTTTCATAATATGCTATAACTTATTTTTTCTGAGCACTTTGAAATTTTTTGCAGTCGGATTTTTATGAAATTCAAAGATTTAAATATAGTTAGATGCGATTAAAATAATATCATTTCTTTTAGATACTTTAAAAATAAGGCATGTGATGAAACAGCCAATATAATTAGTATGGGAGCTTTGTCACATTAAATAACAAAATAGATGTGTTCTGATTTCTTTAACTATTAATAAATATTTCTTTGAGAATAGTTATTCAAATTCTGAATATTAAATATAAAAAAATTTATTTTGCACTGTCACAAAGGTATACTATAATATTTGAAATATTTAAAATAATAAAAAATAAAGAATCTAAGAGTTCAAATAGGAATTAGATCATCTTATTAAAACGTAGACATTTTAAATTTATTCTTTTCAATATATATANCTACAAAATACTCAAAGATTTAAATATTATTAAAACTTATTTTTAAATCTTTCGAACGAAAAATATAGTTAAGTTAAAAATGATATTGGTAGTCCATTTTTATTTCTTTCAGATGAATATATTTAATGGAATTGAATCTCTTAAGCATTTAATTGAAAAAAAAAACATATTTGCTCTACATAGTTAATAAAAAAGATGTAAAATTTTTAGAAAATGAATAAATAAATTAATTTAAAACTTTTTTCACTAAATCTGCTGTTATCGTTTGAATTCCATTTATTTCTACCAGTTCTCCGTATATTTTTATTCCGAACTCCGGCGAGTAAATAAAATAATTTGTAGCCTAATTTTGCCACCAAGATACTAAACAACCAGTCATAACAAATTTAAAAGTATGAAATAATAAAAGTTAAAAGAAAAGCGAAAATAAAAATAACAGGTCTGTCGCAATCATACTTTGCAGTTCAAATAAGTCAAAAAATGCCGGCAGTTTACCCATCTGATCACAGTGACAGCCAAGCAAAATTGAAAGCGACACAAAGGCCGCAAGGAAAAGAGTGGCTTTACTTTTTCTCGGCATCCAGTTCTTTAAACGAGACTTGCAACAGATTTTGGATTTCGCGCTGCAACTTTTTAACCATGATTGATCATGATTTCAAATTTAGTATGGTTGCTGATCTAAGCATGTACTTCTTTTAACTTTATCTAGTAGGGTATTTGCAAAAAGGCCTTTTTCAGCAACAGTAATGGTGGACGCTGAAAATGGCGGCGTATAAAACTTACTGATGCGCCTCTTTTTAAGTTTTTTTTGATAATTTAGATTTATTAATTTCAACATACACCGAAGAGTCATTACATTATGACCACCCTGCTAATAACAAGTAGGATCACCTTTAGCCCTCAAAACTGCTAGCACCCGCCGTGGCATTGATTCCACAGGGTGCAGAAAGATAGTCTGAGGTATCTGGTACCAAGCTCTCACCAACTGGTCCTGCAATTCCCTCTCATTGCGAGAGGGTAGCGTGGCGGCGTGAATTTGGTTTTCCAAGTAGGACCACAAATGCTCCATTGGATTAAGGTCAGGTGAATTTGGGGGCTAAGGCATGACTTGAAAGTCTCTGGAATGTTCCTCGACGACTCGACCCTTATGACATGGTGCATTATCCTGTTGGTAAACACCATACCCCGCAGGAAAAACTGTTGACATGAATGGGTGAACCTGGTCTGCAACTATGTTCAAGTAGCTTACAGACGTTAGGGATTGTTCTATGAGGATTATGGGTCCTAATGTGCCCCATGAAAACATTGTTCCTGGGTGAGAAACCATGAAAACCTGGGCGAGCCCACAGATCGAGGGTGGTCATAATGTAATGGCTCTTCGGTGAATGTTACTCAATATGCAGAATAGATCAACAATTAGGAAATACATAAAAATAGTGGTGATATCTTGATATGTAATTGAGATGCCTCACGCAATCCTTTTGACTCTCCCCCAAAGAAGGATACAGTATCCCATCCCGCTATAGTGTGAAATAATTTCAAAACATCGCACTATCGCGTAATATAAAAATCTACGTAGGCGACAGAAAATTCAAAACTGAAATTTTTACGTAATTGACATTTTCGTATGATAAGCTACTAATGCAAAATATTTTTTTTAAAATTAAATTACGTTCTATCAGTTTTCTGAAATTCTATTTCAGAATTCACAGTAACAGCAATAGAAAGAGAATTGTTGCCAAGCCACTAGTTAACTTGAAATCTGCAGCTTACGTTGTTTTTCCGATTGCACGGAAGTGCAACGATCACATCTCAAAGAATTTGCCAATCATGCTGCTGAGATTATCATTTAATTCTTTTCAATTGCAAAAGCAAACCACGGTTTATAATGTCTTAAAAATTGTGCCAATAAAGTAAGAAAAACTGTTACATGAAAAACTGAGTCCATGGCACGTACTTGGATTTTGGCATATCCTTGCTACAATTTCACAAAAATGATGAAGGATTCGAGTGCCAGCTTCTTCGTAAAACATCTTGATTATATTGTCGTAAAAATATTGCTACCAATAACAGTAATAATTTGCTTATTCCTGAAAATTGCTGCTGAAAATTGTAAAAAATCGAATCACTCAGTCTGTTTTTATTTATTTATCTATAATTTTTTTAAAGAAAATTTTGTTTCGTTATACGTATAGATCATCTCTTATTGCTTAATCATTTTTACATACAAAGATTGTATTGATTAGGAACTTTAAAATATAGGTGTGATTTCAGAGTCAATTTGAGTTTCCTCTATGTATGATACAAATTCGGCAAAGAGAAAACCATTGTTAGCTTGGACTATTCCATTTTTATTTTATCTTCTTCAAATCCATTGCTCTATTATAGAGTGATGTGGTTTGAACATGTTAAATTGTATTTAATGCAATGTGATCATCAACTCTCAGTTTCAAAGCAGAGGTATGTCCTCTAATCTAAGGACACAAATATGAACACGAGCATCTATGTCAATATAGATGCAATACTTAAAGAATTTCTAGTTCAACCAGGCTGTTCACAAAAATATTACTTTTGAATTCTATCAACTATTTCATAAATTATTCTTACAGGTTTTGTCAAACTATTTGTATTATCCGTAAACTTGCTCCTGCACTTCTTAGCTCGGTCGAATTTGGATTTATTGAATTTAAATCTTAATTATTCGTGAGACTAATTTCTATGCCAAACCAATGTTGCCTCAAGTCGTTCTGCAGCACAAAGAGGTGCCTAATTTATTGTTTTTAGTAAACACCCCGACTCAATAAAAAATTAAAAAAATTTTATATAACCCATTCATTTTCTACACATTTACAAACTGCAGGACACCGAAGAACTCCAGACTAGTCATTTGGACAGATAAATAAATGGTTCCACACAGATTATTAATGTTTACCTATAGAAATTTAAGCTCAAAGCTACACCAACCTTTCTTTTTAAAAAATTCTATTTTCGTTTGTTCCGCCAATTTAAAAAACGTTGATATAATGATGAAGTGAATATATACAGGGGTACCTCGTTATGTAAATAAGGCTGAATGCAAACTAATTTTCGATTCCTCGTCAGATTTGATACGGATATAATATAAGTACTATTAACTTGGATATGTAAGCTAATTATTAATGAAACCATTTCTTATGTCCATGCAAAAACTAATTTTATTTCATCCAAAAATAATATCCTCAATGTCTTGATGTATTAAAAGAAACAAAGCAGTGAAAACACCAAGTTTTCCAACTATCCCAACTTAAATAAATTCCTAACGATCCCATAGATAAGGATTTTCTTTTTTCTCAGATTCAGGCCGTCATCTTTTAATGCGATGGCTTCCAAGCTTCACCAACGCTAAAACCCGGAGAATTAACTCAGATTATACGTACGCCACAAAATAGAACTACTTCCTTTCCCGGACACTTCAAGACAAGAAATCGAGAATCTTTCATCTCATTTCAGGGTTTAACATAGAACGATAAGACCTCAGTGCTGACCCATAAAAGTCGTGAAAACTCTTCTCTACTGGCAGTAGCGAATGCTCTCTTATAATGGCTGCGATAACCGTTTTCGCGTCATAAAATGTCGCTTAAGATACTTTTCTAAAGTTGAGCAATTTTAGTTGTTTGTTGAGTTCTTTCAGAAACCAGAACTCTTATGCGATGTCATGGTTTACAGGCCGTTTTTTCTTCTTCTCTCGAGAGTGACAATGAGTTTGAAAGGGAAACAAAAAAGGTGTGAGCAATAAAAAGTATAGTTGGTTTTATGAGTAGATATATATTTTCTCTCTAAGGCTTAGATAAGTTTGTTTAGAGTAAAAACCAGTTTAAATTTTAGGTCTCTATTGTGCAAATATTTTACGAATTTCGGTCTTCCTGAAAAGCAACTCATGATTCTGATTTTTTTTTATTTCTTTATTACGATATAAAATTTTTTGAAATTCATCGTATTTTTAATCGAATAAGAAAAATAAAAAATCTTATAGTTTAGTTAATTTTCAAAATTAAGCTGTACAACATAAAAATTTTAAAGGTGCCTTGTTTCTCTTTTAATAAAGGTTCTATGATCTTCAAATTGAAACAGTGGTATCATGGGGTAATTTCAGTTCTCGATCAAAGAATATTTCAAAAATTTTAATTTGATCGTTTGAGAGAAATAAAAAATGGAATTTTCTCATTGGTTAAGTGTTAGTTATTGTTTAAAATTAAATCATATATGATTCTATTTTCTCATATATTTTAAAGATGTGTGTTAGATTACTGCTCTATTTGATCAGTTTGAACATGATAGCATATACGAAAAACGTCACTAGAATAGCATTACTAAAGTGATCTAAAACCACGGACTTATTTTGTTTATAGATATGCTTTTAAAACGTATTTCTATCAAATTAAATAACTTAAAAGAAATTGAAATTGAATTATAAAACAATAAGTTATGTATAAAAAATCAATATTATTGTAGAAATGAAATGAAATTATTTTATAGAAGCGTACAAAATCGCCAATCCATTTCATTGACAATGACACCTACTCAATTTGTGTATAGGTAATAAGGGAAATAAAATAAATTAACTTTGTACTAACTTAATGGTGAAAAAATACTTATTTGTTCAGGAGAGTCGTCAAAAATCGCCATGATAATATTAACGTCAATTGGGTATACTATAGCCTACGTCACAGGTCGTGTTATTCCTACTAAATTTTAACTAGTAAACAGAATTTTCTGTGAACCTGATTTCTAGCAACAAGTAAACATTAAACGAAGTGTGTTGTTATAAGTCGCTACTCGTCAGGTTGGAAATGTATTAGTCTAGTTCCCTTTGAAATAATTTATTTTGTTATTTTATCTAAGTTTATGAATTTTGTAAACATATTTAAAACTCAGCTTATTAATTAAGCTAAAAGGTAAATATTATTCCTAGTAAAATTTTCGGAGTGGAAGTAGTTGTGTTTTTTTCATATTATACCCAATTATGATAATTTTGGTAGTAGCGGTAAAAAAAAAAATAGTGTGTGGAGTCCCTCCGAGCGGAAGAAGTTCTTCGCAACCTGCGACTTTAATAGTAGAAGAATCAGCAGTCGTAGAAGGATCACTAGTTCTATTCAACGACTCTTTTTCCTGCTGCGCTCGCTTCCTTGCTCTGTAATCACGGTAATATTATGGACCTCTTGAACCAGTGGAAGTGCTTGTGGTTGCCTCATCATCTCGCCCTGTAAAATGTATTAGTATTAATAAGGTATGTGATTGCGTCATAATGTAATTTCAGAAGAGAAAACCTAACAATCCATTGATATTCACAAGAGACGTACCTTGACATAACCTTAAATCCGTCGCATTGTCCGTGGGATTGTTTTCACTCATTTTTTACAATTGTTATCCACTAAATTTGAAAATAAAAAATACTACCCTATTAAATTATATGTGTATCAAAACAAACTAAAAAAATATTTATAGAAAAACAATACTTTTATTATTTTTTTGCTAGTGAGAGCCAAAACAATATGGAAATGAATGAGGGAAAACTGGATCCTACCACGTGATTTCCCGGCCAATAAAAATGTAGCGTTAAACGTTTAACGCAACCTTGTTGGAAGTCGCATAAGAAGTATAATTTCAATAAATAAATTATGCACTAAAAAGCAAAATAAATTGGAAAATGTTAGTATTTTGTTAAGGAGAGCCGTTAAATTTAGCCATATTATTATTGACATCAATTATGAAAAATTATGTGTGTTAAAAGATAATTAGAATGGAAAAAAATCTATGAGCTGAAAAGCAAATTTAATGGTAAAAATTTGCTACTTTTAGGAGAAACGTAAAAGGAAATCACCATTGTTATTATTGTCGCCAATGATATTTAACTAGTTTTGGTAATAGGTGTATAGTATGGTAATTGGCTCAGTTTTAATATGTGATTATTACAAACTAAGTATTATATAAGTATGTTTGGTACCGATCAAAACTGCATTAATACTATACAGTTTCAATTTTGATACTGAGGGAATACTACGATTTTTCGGTCACTTTAAAGGATAAATATCCGATAAAATTGCTTGATTGTTGTTAATTTTAACCATCATGAATTGCCCTCAAGCAACAATATTATTTTAATAGAGTAAATTCACCTGGACTTCTAATAATAATAACTAAGGAACTAAGAAAAAGTATTAATATAAGTTTGTAATAATAGTTATATTAGTACAATTAGAGTATTTCAGTTTTATCAATATTGCTGGTATATAACTTTAAATTCTGTGTATTATTTCAGTACTGATTTATTTATTTTTTTACTTCTAACAAAGTACGGGTATTTGGCTAATAGTTAATATTTCAATATAACCGAATATTGACGGATATGTTTTAATTATATTGCTTCATAACAGAAAAATATTTTTATAACGGAATATAATCATATAAAAAGAAATTTAAAGTAGAATAGTGCCATATACACGGAGAACTAATTAATAGGTCAAAATATTTTAATTACTCTAAGTAATAATAGTTGAAACTGTTAGATTTGTTTAAAGAACTGATATGAATAAATTAAATTTACTCTAGGCCATTTTTAAGTGTTAAAGCAAGTTACATTTATATGTCCTTTAAGGAAGTCTTTCTTAATTTTTAATTTTCGGAAATAAATTTCATATCTACACCTTTTTTTAAATGAATTTATATAAGTAAAAATAAAGAATTAAATAAAATCAAAATAATTTTCAAAAATTAAATTTATTAACAAATCTATACAAAACAATTATTATCGTTTCACTTTATTACAAAATCGTAATATCCTTAAAAATAACATGGAATAATAAGGGAAAATGAGGAATGGTTGTATCGGTGTGCATGCGGGGTATAAGGTAAAGAACACATCTCACAAGGTAAACCTTCTATGTATAAATTCTTTACAGCTACAAATATCATCAACACTTTTATCACAACGTTTCTCTTATCTATATATTTGAAAGAAAATTAAAACAGTAACATGGTAGGATAGCTTTAGGCTACATTTCAGTAATTGAAGAATATTGTGTATTAACTATACATATTAAGTCATTTTACACAGAATATCTATGTTAAAATTAATAGTAATTGATAGAAGGTAACAATACATCTCACAAGGTAAACCAAACCTTCCATGTATAAATTCATTACAGCTACAGATATCATCAACTCTTTTGCCTCAACTTTGTTCCATATATTAACTAAATATATTATGACAGTAACAGGATTAGCATTAAGTCACATTTTAATAATTAAAGAATATTGTAACAATATTGTAATATATAATGACATGATATCTAAATACAATATGTTATTCTATACAGAATACTTATGTAAAATTAATGCTAAATTATAGTAATTCTAGTTTAAATTAATGTTAAAATTAATTTCATACTTCATCAGAGACTTTTTATTTTCTTAGAAGGGATTTTTTTAAGAAAGAGCTTTCCAAATGACTTGCTCATACAATGTACACGTAAAAAAGTATTTATTAAACTTTTATATTCAAGGAAAATAATTAAAAAATGCTAATTTTGTATTTCAAATTCACACATTATAAAGTTCAGATATAAAAATACAATCGCATCTTTCCATATAACAATCAACCTTACTAAAAACGTTGTAGTTACATTTTAATTTCGTTGGAACAGAACGGCTGAATAATTAGTTATTTTTTTAAAACTTAGTAGAAATACTAGTATGCCATGCCAAGCTTGTTTTATTAAAAATTAAATTGAGGCATTGAAAAAATTTAAAAAAAAATCTCATCTCTTTAGATTGAACTAAAAGCCTTGTTTTTACCTTTATTTCATTATATCTTTATCTATATAACAGCCTGCTCAAATAAAAAATTTAATTTCAGGGATGGTAATAAAATCTGAAATAAATTTTGTGAATATAATTTATCCTTGGTTTAAAAAAGCTTTCTACTTTTGTTTTGCAAATGATGATTCATCCTCGATTTCAGACAATTTTTCTAGCCTTGTTTTGTTAGGACAGATTCAACTTCAATATATATATAAGGGTTGTTTATACAAGCTTAATGGGAACCCCATAGCGCATAAAATAGCATAATTAAATTTAACACTGTTTCAAGCTTGCATGTATTATCTGCTAATCATTTATAAACCTTGAAGGGCTTTGTGATAAAGGTTGTTTTAAAGGCTAAGAAAATTAACCTTACACTGATATCTTGGTTTTTCTTATAAAATATTGCTTAATTTTTTAACAATTAAGACTTCAGAATTTTCAAACTGTTTGCATTCATTTATTTTCTGCAGTTTAAACAAAAGATATATAAAAAATTTATTTCAAAAGCCCCAAATAACTTATTTAATGAAAAGGGAAATTTTTATGACTTAGTGGAATAATTTCGAAAGTTACGTTAATAACATTTCAATAATCTGTAAAGGATTCTTAATAATTTTATGTATGTTTGTTTGTAGCATAAGAATTTTATAATGCTCATGATATTTGACACATATACATTTAAAATAGCTCATAATTTAAAGTTTTGAAATTCTTCATCCGACAATGGGTGCCATTTTATTTCTAAACATTTACTGACTTCAGAAATGAGCTTGTCATATGATATAGATGTCATGCGTAACCAAAAATAGAATTCTTCGGTCCATTCAGGGTTATGTGGCCAATCACATTTCATTATCAGAGCACTTCTTCGAACTATTAATCTTCTTAAGTTTCTAGATTGACTTGCCAACAGCAGTAATGTAGATGAAGATATGTGTTCTCTTATTACTAGTGTATCTAAATATAAACAACAGCGGGACAGAAGTATCTGCAAAATGAATAATTCTAAAATTTTATCTTCGTCAACCGTCAGTATGAAATAATTTTAATAACATAAATAATATTTATGAATGTAATGAATTTTATATAAATGAAAAACAAACAGATTTATATGTCAATAAAGTTTGTTAATGATAATTTTCAATTCATGTTGAAACCTCTTAAAACAAGAAATTTTCTTCAAAATTAATAGTAGAAGTTCGGACTTTTGTTTGTTATAGGTCACAAGATGAAATCTCTTACGCAAAAATTATATCTGCTTTTTAGTTATTAAGATGTAGAATTGTTGGAATTAAACTCATTTAACTACTATGAAACTGTTGGAAACATTTATGGTTATTTTAAGAATTAACTTTTATTTAAAACTAATATGCTAACATGAACTACGTAACTAATGCTAACATGAATGTTACATTCCCCTAAGAGTGGATTGATACTGTCTAAATGTTTCATTTGATTTGTAATAATAATGTAAAATGTAAATGTAATAATAAATGAAAATGTAATAATAAGATAAGTTCACATACATTATGGACTCAGAAATACCTTGGCGCGATTTCGTTTTCTCTGTATGGTAATGCTGTCAACAATGGGAACTCCAGTTTTTAATTGCATCAGGTTAATAATTATTTTTCAGTTTTAATGCTGGATATTTTAAAATATTGTCTTCCAAAATCAAACTTAGAACCAGTGATACACAGTGAAAAAATTTCTCAAAGGTATATGAGCCCCTTCTCATACATAATTTTTTTGCATTCTAAATAAATAATATCACAAGTAAATAAAAAAAAATTCAATCATGCTTTCATTGAGTATTACATGTGTATACTTTTTTGCAACATTCACTCTTTATTAATAAAAAAAATATCTAATAAGTTCAGACAAAAAATTCTTGGAAAGATATTCAGTTCTTAAATTACCGATAAATGTAAAAAAAAATGCAGTTGATATATAAATTGAAAAAATATGTTTTAAAGGAATTGTTTTGGCATACATTCAAACTTAAAGAAAGGCTGACGAAAAAGAGAAAAATAAATTACACCTCTAGACCTATATTTAGATTCTTAACTCCTGGAGCTTTTTTTCACGAACAGCAGTGGTCAGTTTGTAGGTATTTTTGGCAGCTAGTTTCGCTGAATTTAGAAAACATTCTGATAGTGGTATAAAAAAACGTAACAATCGACCTTGCTTCTACTTTTTCCATCAAAAGAGCAACTAAAGCGAAAAAAAGAGTATTCTTTTTTCTAAACTATTCTCCATCAAAACAAACATTTCTTTTTTTCTGGTGACTTTTTCGAGTCTGATTCAAAGAAGGTAGAAAAACTTTAGACGGAAATTGTAACTACATAAATAAGAAAAAATACAAGTTCTTTTTTATTTGACTTAAAAGTACGAAGTATTTACTAAGCTGAAAATAATGAAAAAAGTTGTAAAGAAAAAACTTGAATCTCTGTTGCTTATTAATTTATATGGAAAACATATTATACAAATTTATTTGTTACAAAATAAAAAATGAAATTTAACCATGTACAGTGTAAACAATTTTGGATCACATTACGGCAAAAAAGTAGCGGCGCGAAGGGCACAGGTACTTCTAACTGTAAAATCAATTTTTACCAGAATTTTAATATTACGATACAATATTTTACGGTAAAAAAATTTTTAACGGTGAAATTAATTTTACGGATGATTTGCCCAAAGTGCGCTACTTTGTGCCATAATTTAATTTGGAATTTTTTACACTGTATAATGGTTATTAATAGTTTTTTCAATCAATTTATGGTTTCAGGAATTTATAGAGAATTTATTCATCCAACATTTTTTTAGAATACATACCTGATATTCTTTTAATGTTTTCTCGAAAAATACATGATATGGGGAATATACAAAAATCATCAAAATTTTGCTTTTTTGGCTCATTCAAATGAATTTGACAATTGAACATGTAAAATATATAATATTTTTTTATGCTCCATGCCAATGTATCCCAGTAGAGTGGGTGGTAACATATGTTCCGGTGAACTTCTTTCAAGTATAAATTACTATTAAAAAAATAGAAAAATATGATTTTTAAGAATGAGTCCCGGATTCCTTAATTAAACTACAAGGTTTAATGTGCTAAAAAAAATAACTGACCACTCTGAATGATTTTAGTTCTAATCACAGGATCTTCATGTTCGAGGACTTAATCTTAATGACTCAAAAGGTTGACTTCAAATATGCTAATTAATAACTACAGATGATTTTTTAAGTTACGGAATCAGACACACAAACGTACTTTCTCCGAATAAATATATCCTTGCTTCGATGAATTTGGAATTCTGACCTCCAAAGTGTGGCCCCAATCTGGGATATATGGTCGCAATAGTTTGGTCAAGAGTATGCTCCAATGTTTGGATCCCTTGATGTTAATTTTACCCTTTTGCGTATTCCTACATATCCTCGAGAACTTTCTAAGTGAATTGGAAATTTTTTGTACACAATTATAAAATTTGTTTATCATTAGATATTCCATGCAAAAAGTAACTTTTAGTAAATATTTATTATTATTTACTATTTTTAAAATGGTCGAAAAAATTTTGAACTGTAAGGTATGCAAGTTTTTTTCTCATTTTAAAGAATATAACTTTACATAGCAAAATACAAAGTGTGAGCAATTCAGGTGAAAAGTGCCTGAGAAATGGGATTTCAAAAGGCCAGATATTTAAAATTCGGTATTCAACCGATTTTGCTCAAACATTGTATTTTGTTATGTAAAATTATGTTCTTTAAAATGATGCAAAATTTTTATACCTTGCAATTCAAACTTTTTTCTATCATTATTAAAAAATAATTATAAAATTTATAAATATTTACTAAAATTTATTTTTTACACGAAATTAGTTTTGATTAAATAAATTTCATAATTGTGCAAAAAAATGTTTCAGTTCATTAAAAAAGATTTTGAGACCTAACGAAATGCGCGAAAAGTAAAATTAACAGTAAGGGGTCAAAACTTTGGAACGTTCTCTCGACCAAATTATCATTTATCAACCTGTAAAATTTGAGGTCACCTCTCACCCCCCCCCCTGAGCCATTTAGATTGAGTCCTAGAGGGGAGAGATCCATTCATTCCATCAAAAATTATTTAGGATGGCGCATTTTTTTCTAAATTTTGCACACTGTGCAAGCCATGCACCTAAATAACGATATTTCGGCTTGAGCAATCTATTTGGTAAGGTTTCAATAAGTCAAGATAATATTTAATAGAATCAAGGATAGAAAAAACCACTGAAAAAGTCCTTCTTACTGGATTTTAAGAGCAAATCTATGATTTGCAGCTCTTATTTTCTTAATGAGAATGCTATTACTGGATTTATGAGTAACTCTTATTGATTTTAAGAGTATCTGCACTAAGAAAAGAAAAGTATGGTCAAAACTATCAGAATAAAGTAAAATTTACAATGTTTCTGGTTCTATAAGAATACTTAAAATCACGGTAATACCGAAGTACAAAGAACTTTGGTAAAATTAACAGTATCATATTATTTTATAATGTGTTAAAATTTGTAAACTTTAATCATGATACCTTAAATCATGGCGTATTTGGTTAAATTTATTTTTCAGCTCTGAATTTTTACGAAATGTAAGGTAATAGGAACTATAAATTTGAAAACAAGAATATACGATAAACCGTTGTCACACGAATTGTTTAAATACCGTATGTTTTTGTTTTGTTACCAGAATTACGTTTTTTTTTACCGGAAAGTTCTTTACGATACACTGTGGTAATTTAAAAAAAATGGCTTTCTTATTTGCTAAATAAAAAAAAAGGTATAAAGTCAAAAATTTAAAAAATATATCTGTCTAACAACAGTATGAATAAAAGAAACAAAACATATAGCGAGATAAATTAAAAATAAAAGCAAGAGATATTTTGTTTTAACATCAGAGAATTGATGAATTTTGAGAATATAGTTTTTGTTTTTGGAATTTGAGGTTTATACTAAGCAGTTACGGATTTTTCTATATTTCTTTGCAAGATTATTACTAACCCATCACATGTACTTTAATTTTGTTATTTTATGCGTCGTTTTTAAATAAATGTGTTTTTTATCAACAAAAAAGAGGTTTTTTTTTAATATAGCTTGATATGTTACAGAGGGTAGAATGAAATATTAATGCTTCGCTTAAAGAATTCCTATCGGTTTTAATTTAGAATTCTTATAACAATGTAAATATTATAATAAAAGTTTTGAATTCTATAATTACTCTTATAATTTATTGAAAAGGCATATCTTTTTTTAAATATGTATATTGAAAGGTTTTAGATCAACATAAATTTATTAATTGCATATAATTACATACCTTAATTACAACATATAAGATACATATACAGACTTTTAAGCCAAAAGCATATCGTTTAGATTTTGTTCCTGAATAATATTCGTATTATTATAATTCAAAAGTAATTTTATTCATTCAAAAGTATATTTTCCTGTATAAAAAAACAAAAGTTTACTAAATAGAAAAATTCTCAATAATTCTGATATTGAAATAAGCGATACTCATCATATGTATATTTGTTCCAATACATAAATAGTCATAACAAAATTTGAATAAATGTAATGTATATATTAATATTTCAAAATAAAAAATAAAAATTTTCGTTAAAATATGGTTGTTTCCTCGCGTTTAATCAAGCGTCTTGTTATGTTGTTAACTATTTTTTAAATACTTATAATAAATTTCTTTAATAAAATAATCTCCCATTAAATTTATCAAAGCATTGTACTAAATTAATTGAAAAGTAGTTTTAAGCTTTTATGCGATATCACTTTTTAGAAATTTTTCCAAAAATTAAAGCTTTTAAAAATATTAACTGCATGTGGATGTAAGAATGACAAACCTTTAAAATAAACTTACTAGAGATATATCTGCTCTTTCATCAAAGCTATCATGTAGGTTATATTGTGGAAGACCTAAATATGCAAACACTTCCAGCGTGTTGCAATATATATTGGAAGCTGTATATATACATGATATTAATATCTCGCTTTCTGGCGTATCATAAATGATTGATCTCACTGGAGCACCCTCTTGCCATGCAATCTGAAAAAAAAAGTAATTTGTAGTTTCTTCCTCTATTTTATTAAAATTTTATTATCTTAACTAGATAATAAAATGTGTTTAACATATACATTTTCTAACTTTTGTTCCTGTATTTTAAGGAAAAGAAAATCTACAGCGTTAAAAAGAGTTTTCTTAGAATTGTTCAAAAATGTATCAAAATAACTGAGGAAGAAATAATCGCAGAATTTGAAGGATGAAGATATGCATGAGAGTTGTTCTTTGGCTGTCGGCTTGATTTGAACCAATAGACTTCGGGTTTGTAGTAGGATGCTCTAAAAACCATAGCTGCACAGCCCTGCCCCGGGAGAGTTAGGAAGCGTTATACATCATATATTTATAGGCTTAATCTGAAGATAAATTTTAAAATAATATATTTAAAAATAAATCACAGTAATCCCAAGCATAGTCAGTTTACCATAAGAAAAAGATTGAATATAGGTCAAATAATAGCACGAGCTCATTAATTAAAATAAGGGATACATCAAAGAACTTTTAAGAAATTTATTGTAGGGAAGAGGATCTTATCACCAATGACAGGTCATCAACAATATGACATTCCTGCTTTAAAATAAACTTTCCAAAGATGGATTTTCTTCATTCTATAAATTAATATTTTTCAAATTTTTGCACCAGAGGGCCGCAATAAGTTCAAAAAATCTTACTGGTCGTTCATCTGCTACAAAATATAATCTATCCAAATAATATTTAAGTAAGAGAGATGTAATATAAGGTAGACTGCTTTTTTTCATTTTATTTCTTACGTGTTCGTATTTTGTTAAAATTTGAAATGATGTGAAAGTAGAATAAAATAAAATTAGAATAAAATTGTAATTCGCTATATTTCAGCTTTTCTAAATTAGCAATATAATGTGATATAGTTCAGGTTAGTATTTTCAAAGTATCCTCCAGAGCCGTGGTGGCTCTGGAGATAGAGCGATCGCCTTCAAATGAGGTGAAATGGGTTCGAATCCCACCGATTGCTGTTTGATACGAATTCCGCATCTAGCTCATATCGACCACAGTGCTGACGTGAAATATCCTCAGTGGTAGACGGGTCATGGGTTAGAGTCCCCTTGTTGTCAGCTTAACCGTGGGAGGTTTTCGCTTTATTTCCCTCACCATGTAATGCAAATTTGGTTTTGTTCAATCAAAAAGTACTCTAGGAAGGTAAATTTCTTCCTATTCTTGATCCAGGAGTTTTCTGGATTGCGTTTAAAATTACAAGGCTACAGTCATTAGCCTGAACATTAGTAGTCATAAATCTAAAAATCAGATCGACCACTCTACGGCGGTCATAAAATAAAAAGTATCCTCCAAATATTGAACTCGAAAGCGTGTTCTTATTTTTCAATTTAAGTTGTTTGACGAAACTAGTCTATAAAATGTTTTAATATTTCCCGCAATAAAACTGCAAAATTATTTAGAACTTGCCAATCTTACATAAACATCAGCCAACAATTTTTTTTTATCAGTTATAATTTGGAATATTTTTTAATCGGCGTTGAACATCCTACCCAATTCTGAGTTTACGACTATCAGTGTTCAACTCTGCAGTATTGTAATTTTGTATCCTATCCAGAAGGAAAAAAGAGCTCCTGGAACAGGCATTAGAACAAAATAGCCATCGTGGTGGTCTTTTTTATTAAACAAACTCTCATTTGCGTTACACGGAGAGGTAAACCACGAACATTTAACGTAGTTAACTCGATGGCAAGGAGATTCTAAACCATGATCCGTCTACCTCTGAGGATCTTGTACGCAAGTACTGTGGTCGGTGCGAGCTGGGAGCAGAATTCGTATCAACCAGTCACCGTTGGGATTTGAAGCAGGGTTACCTCATTAAAAAGCAAACGTTATATCTACTTAGCCATGGCGGCTACATTTGAAATATTTGTCCTTCTACGGTCTTTTCAACTTCCTATTTAATTATTAGCTCATTAATTTATTGGAATGGCATAATTTCAGCCACTTGTGACATACGGTCCACGCTTTGGTCCCTACTGTTAATAGAATAAAAATAGAAATTCAGTTTATACTTATTAATTTTAAAAAGTGGATATTTTTTACACAAAAGTATTACAAAAATAAGATAGTTATATGGATTTAAACAGTCAAAACTTCATAAAACAAAATGAGAAATAAAAACTAAGTCTTCTGAAAAATTAATTTTTTTAAGAGCAAAAACATTGAACTTACACGTTATGAAACATTAAATAAATTGGCAACTAACCAGTATAAAACTTTGTTGTCGATAGGAAAGTACTCTTGATCTGTCTATAAAGAAACTCTTCATCTTGTCCATTTATAAATAGAAAATGAAGATATTACGTGAAAAGAATAAGAAAAAAGTAAAAGAGGATATCATCCATGGCTCATTGCCACGATCATGCCCAAGGAGAAAAGAAAATTAGCCAATAAAAAAGGCCATGGTTTTTGTAGCAATATTTCAACAGCTGGTGGAATCATTAGTTAGGTTACTATTTTTATGTTCATGCTAGGTTATTTGCCACGTGTATTCATGCACAGTAAAATATGTATAGAAGTTAATGGGCATGTGTTAAGCCCATGAATCTTTATAAACATACTTTCACGCTAGAGTAACATTACAGATAATCATAAAAAAGCATAAAATCAACTTTTGTTAATGTGTATTTAAAATTAACTAACCTCAAGCGATGTAAACTATGCGTTAATATAAAATAAATAATATAATGAAACTGAAGCAATAAGTAAAAAACTTCATTCACTTCTAAAATATACAGACTGGAAATAACAGTCGACATGTTTCAAGCTCAAAAAAATATTAAACTCGTTTGTAAGACTTGCCAGACGTGAATGAGAAGAAATAAAAGGTATTTGAAATATAGAATGTAAAGTTGCCAACGAAAACATGAACATAACAAATTATGTGTCAAAATTTGAAATGTACAAAACTCGCACACAAAAAATCAGTTGGATTTAAGGGAAAATAAGGATGTGTTATTGGAATTTTATAAATTATTTCACGTACATTTAAATTTAAACAGTGCAACTATGTGAGTTATTTTTAAAACGCCGCATGAGACATATTTTCAAAATATTTAAATTGTACCAATTTAGGACTATATTCCTTGTAAAACATTTGAAATATAACGATATAGAGGTATGCATCTAACTTTTGAAATGTTTAAATATGTATGATCTATTCTCTTCTTCTATTTTACTTTGTAAAATATTTGAATCGAAACATTATAGGGGTACCTTCATTTTTATAATATTATAGGGTAGTGTAATGTTGTCTTACTTTTAAACTTTTTTAAATTGGGACCTTATAAGTGTGTGTTATTTGTGTTATATTTAATGCCATTTAATTTTTAAATTAGACATAATTCATTTCATGCTATTCAAGAAGATTTATAAGCATTAAAATATCTTGCAAAAGACTTATTAGCAAAGTTAATAAAATTAACGAAAAATGTCCATTAATATCTAAAAGAAATCACGTTTTATCGCATGGGCTCAAGCAATTTACTGCTCACTTTAAGTCCACCACGTTCAAATCATTTTGTTTTCTTTACAAACTAAAATTGGTCCGCTGCCAAATGTAGTTGTAAAAATACGAGTAATAGAATGTTAGTGAGGAAGATTCAAAATACTGAATTTTTTTATTGTAAATTTGAAAATGATTCAGACATTTAGCTTGGAGAAATGTCAGAAAAATCTAAGTATGGATTTCAAAACTACTTTGTTCTAATTTCTTTGTTCTGTACTTTTCGCACTGTACATTCGACAGATTGATTTCAAAACATGCAGATCGTCGATGAGTTTTCAAACATGGACGTAACGTGCGTCTACAAAATATTACATGTGTGTTTACGAGAATGGACATGATTCGAAATGCGTGTTTACGAAATTGGACATAGCATTTGATTCTATTTTATACGCTTCTTTAATTAGTATGGTTTTTAAGAGTAAATTAATAAATCCTGATATATTCGTAATGTGGTATTATCCATTTATATGAATCCCTAAATTAGTCTTTTTTTGAAGACTTTTAAAGTCATTAAATGTTTTACAAAACTTAATGGATGTTTTAATTTTTAAAATAGCGGAAGTTAATTTAAGTTGCATGAATTTAAAGTTTTAAAACACATTTTATCGTTTAGAGCTTTGGTTGCAAAGCATAGCCTCACAAGTTGCATCTTTCTACACCGACCCAAAGTCTAGGGCATGGCCCTTTAATAATTATTAAGCATTCCGTTAACGATTTTGAATAAACGATTGATGTATGCTAGTGTTTAAATATACAAGGATAAGTTTACACACAATTCCACGTTTGGGTGTTATTTTCGGGTTAAAAACTAAAAAGGCGTATTTTTTGTTCTGTCCAATTTCGTTAATTAGCATTTCGATCTGCGTCCATTTTCTTCAACAGTATTTTGAGATATGTTAATTTTTCGTTTCCAGATTTAAAATCACGACGACGAGATATTTTGTGAACGCATTTCAAATGCGTGCTTCCTTCTAAGAAATAAACATTGAACATTTGAGGATTATGCTATGTATTATACTTAGGTTCGAATTTTATTCTTACCGGTGTTTTTGTTCCACTTTCTAGAACATGATGAACCCTTAGGAATGGAGATAACTTTATAAATTCCTTCCACACTTTGTATGATACGGAGATACAACCAATGGTTAATTTTGTTTGAAGTAAATATAGTTCTTTCAATTTCGTACTCGCCAACAAGAGAAGGACATCATCTCCAAGATGCTGTGGAGAAATAGTCAGTTTCTGAAGATTGATGAAAACAGCTGGGTGAAGCATAGCGTATGGTTCTTTAGAACAATTAACCAATTTCAAAGTTCGTAAAGTTTCACAAGAATTATATGCCACATCATCCAAAAGATATTGGGCCTCTTCCTAAAGGTAAATGTCAGAATTGTTAAGAAATTTATATAGTTCTAAATAAAATATTTAAAAAACTGATAGATTCTTAAAACTTTTTTTTTCGAATTCGACATACAGTTATGTCTTTGCTTCCTAATTTCTTTTTATAGAGAAATTTTTTTTCCAACTTTTTATATTTTTCTTGTTTGTGTCTTGAAAGAATTCTACTTTTTATTAGAATTAATTTTGAGGCATTTTTTCTAAAATTAAGATAACAATTAATTTGTTAAAAAAGATATCGTTAACCTAAATTAACGGCTAAAATCTAAACAGCACTATATTAAAATGTATAACCGGACTTACTGTTAAAAAATGTTATTAACTGCAAAACAATGCTATCATGTTGTTTAAAATTTTTCCTAGTCAATTTAAAAGAACTAAATTTTAAAATAATAAATCATTTTAGAAAAAGAAAGCATAAAGTGAGCAAATATATGTAGCTGAACTTTCTACAAATTAGAAAAATTAAAATTAATGTCCAAAAAAGTTGAGTGATGTAATTCATTGTTGATAATGTAATTCATTGCTCCCATATTTATATATACATTTGGCACCTATTAAAGTTGCAACATTTATCATAATACCAGTAGTGCCTATTGCCAAAATTGATTTAACATAATTGGCGTCAATAATAATATGGCAATGTTTAACATTTCTCCTAAGAAAATTAGTCTTTATTCATTTTGCCTTATAGTACCTACAGTAAATAGTTTTTTTTAATTTCATTTAGTACTTATTATCAGAATTAACTAAGCATCATTGGCATCAATGTCGATTTTTTTGTTCTACCTAAACGATTTTATACCATTTCTCAAATATTTTTTCTTTTTAGTATACAACCTTTTTTTATTTCAATTTGTTTATATTGCCGAAATTGATTAAGCACCATTGGTATTAATAATAGTATGCTGATTAACTATAAACAAAATTAAAACGTGGTTTCAAATTACTAATTTGTTGACGTAATCCACCAATACAATCATGCTGATGCTGATTATATCTGCTGATATCTGTCATGAAAAATAATTATACATTAAAGAACTTGCAAAAATTTTTTTTCATTGAGAGCTATAAGATAGTAACCATAACTGATGTAATCTTTTAAATATTTAAATTAAAGAAAAATCCTCAACAGCTATCTCATATTTATATATCGAGAGTTCTAAGCCAATGAAAAACTCTAATTTTATAACGGCTTAATCGAGAGAATTAACTGAAAATTGACGAATTTTAAGATCAGAGGCTAAATTTGACCCTTTTGCAGCTGCTGTCCCAATTTCAGGATGATGGAACGGATAGTTGTTTTGTAATAACAAAACACACAGACAGACAAACTTTGAATTTTATTATTATAGATAAAACGATTTTCTGTCCTATTCCTATTTTATAGTTCTTAATTAAATAAGAAAAATCTGCTCACATAAATTTTCTACCGATTTGCTACCGATTTGCATTCTTTTAAAATCCAAACTTGAAATGCTATTTTAATTAACGGAATTTGGAAATAGCTGGAAGTAATAATTTATTGTCAAATATTAAAGATAGAAATATTTTGACTTCTTGAAAGAGGCTGTAATTAATATGAAATATAGTTATAACTAACGGTAGATGTATTAAACCGTAAAAAATTGTAAATGCATCAATGCAAATAATTTAAGCACAATTCTGAAGCACAGTATATTAAAATTTGCGAACCTTATTAATTTCTATTGAGTTTAAGCAATTTTAAAATTAAACTTTTGTAGTTAGTTATAAATTGAAATACTTTCTTAAAAATATTCATTATATATTGAACTTATTTGTGTAACAATTTAATAAGAAGTAATTACAGCTTCAATAGTTTGTATTTCAAAAATTCATTTATGATATTAAAATATTTTTTGCACTACTCATTACTTATAGTGGTTTTAAACTACTCACAAATAAACTATGTAACGAATTGTTTGCTTTATTTAGTGATGAAAATTTTAAACCATTACGTATTTTTCTTTCGTGTATTGTAAACTAATGTATGGAAACCTTTATAATACCACAAATTTAATTTTAAAACATTAAGCTTATGAAACACCGGCCTTAAGCGAAATTAAATAAAATAAAATAAAATAAAGTAAATATTAATTCTAAAAGAATCGAAATGACTAAAGTTTGAAGAAATTGCGTTAAATTAGTTAACAGGAAGTAATTTCTTTAGAATAGTTATAAAGTTATTACAAATATAACTATTTTATGCCTTATTACTATTTTATGGATCTTAATTAAATCTGAAAAATCTGCATACAATCATTTTGTAATATTTTAAAATCCAAACTTGAAATGGCTGATTAAATTAACGGTATTTGGAAATAATTGAAAGTAAAGATATAAATTCAAAAGTTAAAGCTTGATATATCTTGTAGGATTTAAAAGAAGCTGCTATTGATACGAAATTTTAATTAATATAAAATAATTTATTTTAAAAAAATATATTTACATTTATGTAACATTAAAATACATTTCAGCACAATTTTGAAGCACAGTATATTAAAAATTCCCAAACCTTGTTCTTTTTATTGAGTCGGAGTAATTCAGAACTTTATAACATTTATAGATATAAAATTAAAAATTTTAACACATTCATTTGACATTAGAAATATTTTACCGGCCGTGATAGCCTTGTTGACAGGACACTAGACTCACGTTCGTAAGAACGGAGGTTCGAATTTAACCGGCCGAAGATTCCGCGTGTAGTAAATGGTAACAGGTGTACGTTAAATCTGTCATGTCACAAAGTCTTTTATGCCCCCATAACAAATTGTACCTTTAGGGATACTCCTGGAGAGAAATAGTTCTCTGGTTCAGGTAAAAATTACTATGTGAGGATGGATGAATGTATGATTAGATCCACCCTATACAAGGGTGTGACGTATGGGTGTGGCAGAAGGCAAATTCTCAGCCATTAATGGGGCCACTGGAAAACAAAAACAATTGTATCCCTTGCCTTAATGGTCTACAACAACAACGATAGAAATATTTCCGTAACAGGATAATAAATAATAATACTAGCTTCCATATTTTGTATTTAAAAAATTAAAAATACAAAAATAGAATGCGATTTAAAAATATAAATTAATAATAGATACAATTTAAAAATAGAATTCAATTAATTTACAATGAAACTGCTTAAAGAGTTAACTGCTTTATTTAGAGATATGAATTCTAAATATTTTAAATATCTTACTTTTCTTCCATGTTTTGTAATGTTATGAAAACCCTTATAATACCATAAATTACCAATACCATAAAAGTCTATTTTTGCGATATAAATATTACAAATATACTGATTTTTTGAATAATAAATCGGTTCATTAAATACTATGNTTTCTTCCATGTTTTGTAATGCTATGAAAACCTTTATAATATCATAAATTACCAATACCATAAAAGTCTATTTTTGCGATATAAATATTACAAATATATTGATTTTTTGATTAATAAATCGGTTCATTAAATACTATGCTTAAATATATTATTTATCATAGACTCTTCAAATATGAATTTGCATCTAAATTTTAAATTAGACCATAGCACGCTAGTCTATAATGCAATAATCTATACTAGGAGGCTTCGCCCCCTGCTTGCTCCCTCTCGCCAACCCCCAGAACTGCTTTCGCAGTTTATTTCGGATTTCTTCGCAATCCGATGCTCGCTTTGCTCGCTCATTGGATACGTTCTTAACGTCTAGCTTTTGTATACTTTTTTGAACACTGAAGTTCTGAAAACTTTTCACTGTAGAAAATTCTAAACCTGTGCATTTCAATATTAATTTGAAATTGCAAACAGTTCACATATTTTTCTTAATCACACTATTCTAAATTTCAATTGCTGCGAAAAGTAACTGTTGTCAGTTTTGTTTTAAAATCTTTCCTACCAGAGGGCTAAAACCATGTGTTGTAAAACAATATGAAATAGTACTGATAGCCGGATGTAAAGCATCGGCTTCGATGAAGATAATTTTGTGAGAATTTTTTTGATAATTCGGTGAGAATTCACCCGATTAGACATATGATGCTCACTACGTGCTCTTGCGCGCCGAAGCCTATCAATTAAAACGTATTAGCGTTTTATATAATATAGATTAGCCATATGATGCTCACTACGTGCTCTTGCGCGCCGAAGCCTATCAATTAAAAATGAAAACTGTTGCCAACGCGAGAAAAGAAATATCATCGGTTTTATTGATACATACGTATTAGCGTTTTATATAATACTAGGAGGCTTCGCCCCCTGCTCGCTGGCGCTCGCCAACCCCCGAAAATGCTTTCGCAGTTCATTTCGGATTGCTTCGCAATCCGATGCTCGCTTTTCTCGCTCATTGGATACGTTCTTAGCGTCTAGCTTTTGTATATACTTTTTTGAGCACTGAAGTTCCGAAAATTTTTTACTGTAGAAAATTCTAAACCTGTGCATTTCAATATTAATTTGAAATTGCAAACAGTTCACATATTTTTCTTAATCACACTATTCTAAATTTCAATTGCTGCGAAAAGTAACTGTTGTAAGTTTTGTTTTAAAGTCTTTAATAATTTTGTGAGATAATTTTATGAGAATTTTTTTGATGATTCTGTGAGAATTCACCCGATTAGACATATGATGCTCACTATGTGCTCTTGCGCGCCAAGCCTATCAATTAAAACGTATTAGCGTTTTATATAATATAGATTAGCCATATGATGCTCACTACGTGCTCTTACGATGCCGAATCCTATCAATTAAAAATGAAAGCTGTTGCCAACGCGAGAAAAGAAATATCATCGGTTTTATTGATACATGCGTATTAGCGTTTTATATAATATAGATAGATTCTCTTGTGTTATTCACTTATAACTACTATAAATTACAATCTTTTTTTTTAAGTTTCTGAAAAAAATATGGAAATTTCTAATATTTTGAATACGTAATTTACATTAAGTAATAAAACATAATATCTGAGCTAATTAAAAAATTTGTTTTTTGCATTTAAAGAATAAAGTAAATTTATGTTAACAGTCCGATCCCTTTGACAATTACCAAAGAAATTTTGATTGAATATAGACAATGAAAATACACGACACAACAAGCAAATATTTGTCTTAATAATGAGTCACTGGTTTTTTTTGAGAAATTTATGGGTCATTGAAATCGTAAAAATAAAACTGTTGGTCATTTTCTTTCTAAATTTACACTAATTCCTAAGAGAAGTAAAAGTTTTTACATGACAAATATTTGTCTAATATTTGCCAAAAAAAGTTTCTTTCGTTTATTATATCTTAAATTTTCTTCAATATTTTTTCAAAGTACCACGCAAAAGTGAATTCTGGATAAAAAAAAATTAAGAACTGGTCGTATCTACAGCTACAGGGAAAAACTTATGACCTGAGATAATTTATAAAATATTTTCACACTGTTATATGTGTTTAACCGTAAATACAAATGTATTTCATGCAGTCTTATAATACTTCGTAGAATAGAATTCCGTATATTCTTTCTATCTATCTTCAATTCTTCTGTATCTTCAATTTATTGGAATAGACGTTTATTGACAAAAAAAGCATGCTGTCAAAATTTATTAAAACTTCACAAATAGTTTTCCGAAATATCATTAAGAAAAAAAAACTTTCTTATTTTCTCCCCATTGCCATTGATGTAAGGAGAAATTATTGTTTTTTACAACAGTTTTGCTAATAGATAAACGGACGCTTGAGACAGTCACGCTGAATTAAAACATATGAACACGAAGAAAAAATTTTTTTTTTAAAAATTGACGTGAAACATTGTTATTTTATTTAATGATATTTCTGAAATGTAAATGTAGTCGTTTTCACTAAAAATATTTTGGAAAACATTGCTCCAATTTAGATTTGAATAATTTGTGATTTACTTTGTTTCATTAATTATAACAATATTGTGACACTGACATACAATTATCCGTAGTATTGGTAGTATATGTATGTGGTAAAAATTATACATTAAATTTTATCACAATTAAATGGCACAAGTGTAAGTAAAATATAATTTACCTCATTTTAAAATGACCAGATTAAACAATTGGCTACCGCTGCATCAACTGACAATGAAAAAAAAAACAGAGTAAGTTTTAAAGTTTACTAATACCACGTAAAGCAAAATCTATTAATTTCAACCGAAAAGAATATATAGATTTTATTTTAAAGCACGTTCCAGGAATTGGCGGTGAGTGTTACGTAACCCCAGCCTTTTTGACTCTTCAACTGAGAATTGAAGAACTTCTTACTTTTTTTTAATGTTAATCTTATACGGCATTTTGCTTAAGGCATAAGTTAAAAAATATTTAGAAGAAATAGCATTAAAAAAAACTTTTTATTTACATTTCATTGTGATTTACATAAATGTAATTTTTTTCTGTCAAATCTTTGTTTTAAGTGCTATACAGTTAAAACTTCTATGTAGGTTTATCTTGGATTTACTATTTAATACACCTCAAGCAAGTGTTTTTAGTAGCATATTTTATCAAATAATATATAACTACTTTCTATGAAGTGGTTTATAAACTAAAACATGTAATAATAAGTTGGCTTTCTGCGTGAGATATTTGAGACTCATATGCTTCTCTCTTCAGATTTGGCATGTTTCTGAACTACAGGAAAATATTTTTTTGAAGAGTCACGCTTTCTTTATAAATAAAGGAAAGAAATGGTCAAGAGTATCTAATGGATTTGCAAAAAGTCTACTTGCTTTGCATTCCTGAAGTTTAAATATCGATATAGTGACGATGGATCCTATTGCATTAAATTTCGATGTCAAGGATTGGAAAGAGTGAGTGATCAATTAAATGAATAGTGGGTGAATTTACAACCCGCTGAAGATCATTTTATAGAAACGTTCAGCAGAAAAGTCATTATAAAATACCTATGATATTTCTTTTTTTTAAGAGAAAGGTATGAAAGGAAAAGAGAGGTATTGAAAGTAAAAAGATTTTGTAAATGTGATTCTCATTCAAAATCTTCATTCAAGATTAATTTTTAAGGATTATGTTCGTATAGGAAATTAGAGAAAAAAGTAAAGAGTAAAAAGCAAAAAGCTTGTCTAATTATACCTCTTTTCATCCAAGTATTTAAAATCTATTTCGACATTTTCCATTCTCATGAAAAATAGTATAAGATAATAATAGTATGTATTTAGTAATAGATTGATGCAATTTACATCATACAACAAAGCGGTCGCAGAAAAAATAAATAGTACAAGTTCAAATAACGAGAGCTTTGACTTCCAAAGAGTAATAATCATGTTTCTAGTGAATCACCTCATTGGATTTCGAACACAACATTAACACTAGAAAGACATTGCTATATACCTAGAAAGATCGAAGGGACCAGTTTAGCTCCCTCGGGAGTGAATCAATATGGCAGTTAAAACTTTAAAATATAATCATAATTAAATTAATAAAAATACATAATGGACTTTATCATTGAGATTTTATGGTATTTTATTTCATTTGATTGACAAAACTAATTGATTAAACGGAAACCTGTCTTACCTAATAAACGTATAGAATAGTTTTTTTAAGATAATTGAGTTTCCTTTTATCTATGAATAATAATTGTAGAAACGCTAAAATACTCTTGTTTTCTATTCGTGAAACAACGGTATGTTATACATATTACACAAAAGTACAGTATACCCAAAACAAAATATATATCATATGTTTAAAATTTAATGGTTTGATATGTAAATAATTGTTGTGAGTTAGCTGCGAAAGCCCATACTAAGCATAATTGGTTAATTACTCAATCGTTTTTGTAACTATGAAAAATTTTTAAGAAGTTTTGAGATTTGAAACCAAAATGTAAATAATTTAATATCAATTTTGAGATTACAAGTTTTAAATTTGTATTAATGAGCTAATAAGGAATTCCCTTTAATTAATGAATTTTTTGCACAAAAAATATATTTATTATTATTTTTTTATAATAAAGAAGTTTCTTACAGTTTCCAAATATAAGTCTCGAAGAGCAAGGTGCTTGAGACCTCTCAAATCCATCATTAAGTGTTTTAATGCTTCAAGTAGTTTTCCACCTGTTCCAAATATTTTGTCTCTTCCTTGAGAATTTTCGGCAGCATACTCACAACCAAATGTGAAATCTAAAGTATTTATAAAGTCTAAAGGCTCGAATTTCTCCGAGAAATAAGACAGAATGCTCATAAATTCGTACAGATTGAAAAAGTTCTCCATCGGTCTTATGATCAGCTTGCGTACACCACGAATCACTCTATTCAGACATAACTGAGTTCGGTAATGGTCAAGAACAAATTGGTACCCCAAATAATAGTTGAACTTCCGTCTCGTTAGGGTTTTATCTTCTAGTATAAATACTTCCCAAACTTTTTTGGAATGAAATAAACGATACCAGTTCCAACACACCTGCAACAGAAGTATAACTTTAATTGAGTAGTTGTAATTTTAAAAATCTGTAACTTAAGAAATTATATAGAAATGAAAATTCAAGAAATTCACATTTATTTTTAAAAAAAGGAGGGCTTTTTTTATTGTATTGAAGGTCTACGATGCCATCTGAAAGATTTCATTCTTTACATTGTAAAGAATTCTGAATCAAATTCGGATAAAAAGGGCCGTAACTCACTGCTTATTGTAAAATACATTTTTACCGGAACAGGCTACGGAAGAAATAAACCGATATACCATAATTTATACAGTAATAATTCCCACAAAATCTCTGAATAACTCGAATAAATATTACTGCAAAAATGCTATATATTAGTATTTTACGGTAAAATAGATTTTACGGATAATGCATCCAAAGTGACTTCATATCCTATTTTGATCAGGAATTTTTTACAATGTAATTTTGCTTGGAATCAGGTTTTTTATCAGAAGCAGTTAGGAAATTACAAAATTATTGGTTACAAAACTTTGCACATTAATGTTATAGATTTAATCGATAAACTTTGAACAGTAATTGCAATAATCTTATGAATCATATGTTTACTCCTTTGTTTGCATGAAGAGTATTTGTGAATGAAGTCAAAGGATGCATTACTAAAAAGCGCGAAAGCATTTTCGTAATCAAAATTGAAGTAAATTGGCTAAATCAGCCAATTAACAAAATAAATGGCTCATTTAATAACTAAAAGAAGCATACTACACTGTAAAAAATTCCGGATCAATTGACCGTAATTATACTGATGTTACGGAACAAAAAATCTGATAAAATGTACTTTTTACAGTAATCATTACTGTGAAATCCTTAAATAATTCTAATTAAAAAATTATTACTCCGAAAATTGCATTGCAATATAGTATTTTAACGTAAAAGTGGATTTTACTGTGGAAAGGATTTTACGGATGGTACATCTAAAGTGTCACTATTTTATATCGTAACTTTATCTTGCATTTTTAACAGCTTATATGGTTTTATAGCTTACATTCATAAAGATGTGCAACTGATGTGCATTAAAAAAATACAATTATTTGATGCTGATATGTAAACGTGTTAACCTATATTTTTACCTGTCTGTTTTTTTAATTAACCTTTATAGCTCGTCATTTTATTTCATCATACTAGCACACTTTAATACATTGGAGTTTAAGAAATTTTACACAAAATCTTCACTACAAAGCACACTTAAACATTCTTGAAGTAATGAACATACATAGAGGCAAGTTTTCTATGTGAAAAAGAAAGGTTCTAGAGTCAACAGATAATATTAAAAATTCAAAATCACAATAGCTTTCTTCAAATTTGCTGCTTTCTAATAACAGCATGCCAAATAGCATTTTTACCCAAATAATTAACGTTTTGTAACAACGTCAGTACAACCAGCCATGTGTATGAAGCAAAGTTTAATGCAATTATTTTCTCATCTCCATAATAATTACTTCCAAACAATGTACAGAGATGGTTAATAATAATTAATCTTTCGTCGACTGTATGAGTAATCTTCCATTAACAAATTCAAAGCACGTTTACGGGAGAACAATATTTATGCAATGTTTTTAATTTCTAATTTTAACTCACCTTACTTAGATAACATGGTTATTTCGAGGGTTATTAAAGGAACATGCTTCCTAACGATCTTGAACGTTACATTGCTCTGAATATTTGCAATCTTCCTTCATTAATCAAACGTGTTTATTTATATTTACCGCTACTCCTAAATTAGCCACAAAATGTAACATACTAGAGGAAAGATTGATTTGCACGTTTTGGATGTTTGTTTATATAAATATATTTGTTTACATTTCCATAAATAATTCAAATTTCCCATTTGAGTAAAGCACTTTTAAATGTTTAATTATATTAAAATTGTATTGACAGAAAAAGACAGTTTCATTTATGGTAATAAAATAGAGTTTGGGTACTTAACGCTTTAGTTATCGTATTATTAAAAGTGCATTGACTGTAAAAAAATATTTATGGCAAAAAAAGGGATATGGATACTTAGTTATTAAATGATCAAATCTATATCAACAGAAATAATACAATTGTTTGTATGGTAATAAAACTGAGTTATGGCACTTAACGTTTTAGTTAAAAATACAAATGGCAATGAAATATTTAGAAAATAAAATATAAAATTAAAAAATATTTTTATTAGATAAAATAAAAGTAGGCAGAAAGCTTTGTGTGACATGTTTAAACATTTTCATAGCAAATACTTTCCAAGATTTTAAATAAGAAAAACTGAAAACTTCATCAATATTATTATAATGAAAATTGTCCCAACAACTTGAATCATCATCTATGTTTAAAAAACTATTCCGCCAATTTAAGAACGTTTAATCAAATTATCTTAAAAAGAAAGAATAAATCAAAGAAAAAAAATGAATAAAATCTTATAAAGAAAATAAACTTTAATTAATTCGAATATGACCTTCCTTGCAGTTTTCTCTTTCTTTCTCTCTTTTTTTTTAAGTTTAGGAAGTGGATAATACATTACATTCTTTTCTTTTTTATTGAACTTAACTTGATAGCATTTGGGTTTAGATTTTATTTTTAGGTATGACAATTTCAATCTTTTTATCTTCACTTTCAGTTTACAATGAGCAACGTTGAACAGCCGGCCCAATTCTGAGTTTATGACTAACAATATTTAACTCCGTTTCCTTGTGATGCTGAATCCAATACAGAAGGCAAATAATTTCCTCGATCAAGCATTGGGACAAACTAGCCACCCTTTCAGAACTTTTTGATTGGACCAACCCACATTTGCATTACATGGTCCCATTACCTCCCATGGTCACCCCGACGGTAATAAGATTTTAACCCATAATCCGTCTAACACTGAGGATATTTCAAATCAGTTCAGTGGTTGGTGACACTACAGAGCAGAGTTCATATTAAACAGCCACACCAAGATTCAGATGTAAATCAGCTGATTGAGAGACAAGAGCTCTATCTTCTGGACCACCTCTACCACACTAACTCACTTTTTACAATTGCTACTGAACAGCTGACCCAATTTCGAGTTTACGACTACCAATTTCCAACTCCATAGCCTTGTAATATTGAACTCAATGTAGAAGACAAAGGAACTCCTTGATCAATAGTGGGAGTAATTTGCCTCCATGGATTACTTTTTGACGGAACTAATATGAACATGCATTACATGGAGGAGAATTATGTCAACACTGTGATCGGTGCGAGACGGGTGTGGAATTCGTATGGACCAGCCATCGATGAGTTTCGAACCCGGGTTACCTCATTGGGTAGTGAGCGTTATATCCCTTGAGTCAACACGGCTTCTAACTTACTTGCTTATATTTTTCTTAAACTTTTATATAAAGTCACTTTATGCAAGTGCTTTACGAACCGGTGACTGAAAATAATTTGAAGATAAAATATATCACCGCAGTGAATCTGAACAATTCGAGAAAATAAATTATAATAATGAAATGTAATAATAAACAATAATAAGCAAATCTAAAAAATAAATCTTCTTTTGGAAATAAATTTAAACAAAAAAAGTATGAATCCTTTCACAATGAAAATTTAGCTCTTAAATTTTGCATTTGCAATCAATATTTTTAGGAAACGAAACACAATAATAAACAGAATAAAACTAATCTAGAATATAAAATTTTAAATAAAATACCTATATATTTCCGATTACTTAAAATCTTATTCTTTATATGTTTCACACTAGAATAGATTAAATAGAATTGTTTTCAGGCGAAGGAAATAAAATGATTGAAATCTTAAATAAAATACAATATCATCATTTGGTTAGAGAAGAAAAGAAATATTAGTGAAAAAACTGTTTATAAAATGATTGCTTCCATTTCGTCTCCTACATAGAGCTATTGAATTATTTTATCATCTAAGCTTCATTAATTTTAACAATTTTCTTAAAAAAAATACATACGAATAAAGTAGATAAGAAATAGTATATCTTACCTGCGAAGCGTTATATCTCTCTTTTATCGAAAGCCTAGAAAAGATATCTTCCAATAAGATATCTGGAAGAGCGTTCCACTGTGAATAGGAAGCCTCGTCGGACTCATCCTTTTTGGATTTCACTTTTTTATGGAGGAAAGATGAAGACTCTTCGGGTACTCCAAAGTCGAGTTCAACCACTTCTTCCTTGTCTGGGTTTGAGAAGACCATTGGGGGTAGGTTGCAAGACATTTTGGATCTGGAATTCACAATTCATTATTTATTCAATATTTGATAAATACGATATTTTAAAATGTTTTTGATTTAAACATTTAACTTTCTCTTTTCTTTCGATTTTACACGTCTAACTAACTATAAAATTTGATGCCAAAAATTGTAAATAAATGCAATTTGGAAAAGGAATGTAGAAATCATTTTGCAAAATTCTAAATATTTTTAAGCTTTCCTTAAAAACTTTTAAATTAGGATTGCCATTGGTTGTTTTTATTCATGTTTGTTCTTTATTGTTTGTTTTATTTTACGATAAAAAAATTAGTTTACTATTACAACGTATTTCCTTAGATGTTCATTATTTGTTTACTTATTAACTGAAAAAAAAATTCATTTTCAACTCCTGTCATTAAATATCAACTCTAATTATTATGTATTTACTTTTTAATCAACTATTACTTTTAATTCATTTTTCAATACAGTATAAAACTTGCAAAGAAAAAAACATATTTTTTTAGAGAATTTTCAAATTTAATTTTTTATTCAAACTTTTAAACATTATTATTAGGTAACTAGTATTCATCTTCAGCTTTTTATTGTATTAACCAGTGGCAAAACGTGTATCAATAAAAGTAGCAGATTTTATTTGTAGTCAACTTCGCATTTTAACTATTCATTCGTAACTATCATTATTTATTAATAGTGTCAGTAAATACATAATTGGAGTGAAAATATTCTGATAAATTCTTTTGAACAATAAACTGAAAACAAAAATGCGAATAAAACTTGCTAGTTTGAATCTAACTTAATTGATCACTGCTTCTTGTTGTTCGTCACTTTTAATTTCTGTATTAGTAAATAGTTCAAAATGATCTTTGACAAAACTTAAAAATCAAAAAAATTTTGAAAATGTTTGCAATTGCAATTTTTTAATATTTTTAGTAGTTGTTGTTAGAATGTATTAACCAACAAACAATAATGTTTCAGCATCAGGTTTTATAAAGAAATTATGTTAAGTATAGAGGCGTTAATACAAAATGAAACCATTTGTCTGAGGAGTTGTTGTTTATGTAACCAGAGAGAAATAGCCACTTCTGCGTTTACGACTGCCGATGTTCAGTTCACAGTCTTTGAAATTTGAACCTTATCCAGAAGACAAGGGGACTCCTGAATCAAGCAATGGGAGAAACTAGTCTTCGTGGAGAACTTTTTGATAGAACTAACCGGCATCTGCGTAACATGAAGAAGAAAACCACGAAAGCCTCCCATGGTTAAATCTTTAGCAAGGCATGGTTAATCTTTACCTATCTAATGACATCAAATTCAAAAATATCCACTGAGAGAGATGCCTCCCCCCCTCCACGGTTAAAGAATTTGGTGTCTCCGATTTTTTTTAATTAAACACTTCCAACATGCCACTTTTTATTTACTTAATATTTTTATTATTTTCTCCACGTGTCAAGTGATATTCAGGTTATATCCGCTTTAATGTATTGGCATCCTATTTTCAATCACGATTATTATCACCATCTGTACATTAAAATTCAAATACTTGTAACTTGTAAGTAATTTATTTTCTGATTTTCTTGTAAGTAAATTCTTTCCTTTCTTCTGCTATATATGATATTCTTCTATTTTCTTCTTCTATTTTCTAAATTATTTCTTCAAATCAGCAATAAATAATGAGGCGTATATTTATATTTTTATGTACCCCTACTCTTAACTTTAGGGGTATTCTTAACTCCAGGTTTATTAGGTAGAGTTTTCTATCATTAAACGCATAATTTTTAAAAAAAATTCCCAGAAAATATTTCTAGATTTCCCTTATGCAGTGCGTATTTCAAAAAGTATTCAACCATTATCATACTTTCTGGACACCCTGAATAATATATTCTTCTTATATAATTCTCAATTCTGAATTTTCAAGTAACTTTCTTCTAACTTTTTAAAACTCGCTCTTCTGATTCCACCATATCATAAATAAAAAGGAACTCCTTAAGAAAACCTTAAATAATACAATTTACTTACAATGATATGCAATACATTAGAATGATCAAATAATAAAATACTTGTAACTAACTTAGTTGCAAAGAAAGCTATGAATTGCTTTCTGCAAAGTCCCTCAAACTGCAAAAAATAAAAGTCGATCTACCGTCGCTTCAGGAAATAAGTGATACACAAACACGTGAATGGAGTTTTTTGACCTGGAAGATACAGAATCCTGTTTTCCTAAAAGTTTGGCGAAACTTTTCCAAAGACTAAATAAAATTTACATTTATTTAATTCCTTTTGTCTCTTTTTTACTTTACTTGCTTCCTTTCTTAATGCTTTCTTTTTTCTCTTTTACAATCTGTTTTCTCGCTAACTTGAATGTTGGGTAGCTGCCAGTTTTACCCAACAAAGCGAAGAAAAGCGGTGTGGGCTATTTCTATAACTCAAGCTGGAAACAAAGAGTTAAAATTAACCTTTTTTTTATTTTCTTTTGAATGAATGGGTGGCTGGTTGCACATTTCCAGCATGTTAAAATAGAAGTTGTTTAAACTTCTCTACTGAATTTTTATGATTTGCTATGATTTTAAAGTCGCCATAAATAGTTAACTTTCTCTAGTTTTTTTTTTAAAATAGTTTTTGGAACTAAATAATTTTAGTTCATTCTACATTATTATGTGGAAACAATCGTCTTTTTTTAACTGGGAGTAAATAAATTTTTTTAAACTTCTATGCTAAAGAAAAAGATTAAGATTTATTTCATTTTGAAATGATTTGCGATAATTTTTTAATGCAGATTGTTTCATGTTATCAATTGTTTCATGTTATCATTACTGCAGTAATGGTTTTCAATACAAAAGATTTATTGAAAAATGATTTAAACTGTAAATGAAACAGAATAGCGTCGAGACTCAATCCATTAAATCTACAAATTATTTAATTTCTTGCAGCTGACAATTAATTGCCTTATTTTTCGTTCCCAATCAAAGTGATTTTTTTACTTCATGAATTACTCATTCATAAAAGTTTTGCCACTGGGAAAAAAAGTTATTTACATCTTCATGAACTACTCAAGTATAAAAGTTTCGTCACTAGAAAAAAAAATTAATAAAAAAAATAGCTGTTTTACTGTCTAAACAAACAAAAATCCACCAACTTTGTATAAATTACCGACGAAGCTATCTAACTGTGTATAAAATTCAAAGACCTTGCTATCCAACTTATTAGTGATCAACGCCAGCAAGATTGAATCATAACTACAAGCTCACTACACGTTCAAATATTAAGTTGTTACCTGGAATCACCAAATTATAAATTAAAAACATAAAAATTAACCAAAATATTACTTAAAAACAAATTTCAGTCGAGAAATTTAGAACTACTGGATGCAAAAAACAAAACAAGAACGAATAACTGAAATGAAATAACGATTTGTGCAAGTTTTTTGCATGGATCATATTATTTTCAAATAAACAAAATATAAATAAAAATGTCTATGTTTAATCATGATTGCATTAAAAGCATCATGTCAAATATAATATAAATTCATAAACTAATTATCAGAGAAGTAAATATTATCCCGTTTTATTAAATTTAATCGCAGAAAGAATAGTGCAAAGCTTGAAATAGTTAAACAATGAATATTCCACGTATAAGACTCTAAATTGTTTGATTTCTAATGAAAATTATAATTTTTTTTTACCAGCACTTTAATGCATTTAATTTGGGGAACTTAACATTCTTTCTGGAAGCGTGCATCCTTCTGAGTTAACGATGACTTTCGAATATAGATTGTTTCAAAATCAAAAATGATTATTTGACTATTTTGTAATTTAATCGAAATTGTTTGCTTTAAAACATAAGTATTTTGTCGTAAAATGATTTAAGTTTATCACTGAATCACACTAAATTTAGTAATGAATATTTTGAAGAGTATTAAATTTTAGTCCTTGGTGGGTTGTTGAAAAGCGTTTGAAAGTTTGATAAGAGAAATCAATAAAAAAAAATTCACTTTTATGGACATTAACACTACTTTTTTGAATAAGGATTATTAAATTTTTTTTTAAAGAAACGTAGAGAACTGTAATAAAAATCTTTGTTAAAATGTATAGCTACAAGTTTTTACGAGTTTATGTTGTATATCATGTGTACGCATGATATTTCTCTCATCTTTTAGCAATTTTATGTGAACGCAATTTCACTAATTTTAACAATATTTATTTCAAGAAAAATACATACTGAAAAGTGCTTAGTTACATATGATTTGCAAATAATAAAACATGATTATATTAACAAATAATTTTTAACAAGGTCGGAATTAAGATTATTTTGAGAAAAAGTTAATTGCTATCAAGACAAGACTAATATTTTTTTCAAAGAGAAGGCCGTTCGAACTAGGGGAAACATCTATTGTCGATTTGAAATTATCCATAGCAATTTGAGTTGAAATTTGGGTTACGACTTGCGTACACGAGGATATGTTTAGTAACTCCACAAGAAAGTTCTTGAGAATTATATACCTAATAGTATCCTAGTTTACTATAAACAATATATAAAAGTGTGTGGCCCAGAAGTTCAAACTTCGAGACATGCTACTCATATTTGAGATGGTAAATATCTACTGGTACGAACGGGGAAAAAACTGGAGAATAATTGCAGGAATAGTACTAGCCTGAATTCTTTTTAAAATAGGTCAGGTCCTTACATTGGCTGTCGAATCAATGAAAAAGAAGAAGTAATATGAATATTTTTATAATTATTACACTGTTGGAGTTTTCTTTTGAAAATTATGGTAAAATAGTTAACAGCAGTCTGTTCATCCAATTAAACGTAAAATTTTCGGAAATTAGAATTCTTTATCTTTTCGGTTTTGAAACTGTTTACAAATAGTAATTATGAATACAAAACTGTATGATTTTCAACCATTTACAAATAGCGTGTTTTCAAAACTGTAAAAAAAGACATTTAAATTGACATTGAAACTAGATAACGATGGGACTCGAATCCCCGTTCGGTCGGCCACGAGACTGACAAATTAGCCCTTTTGGCTATATAACATCTACGCAGCTGCAAGCTACAGTAGGTGGGTCTATTTGGTGCTATAAAATTTTGGATGTTTAACCGTATTAGTTGAAAGCAGTTAGTAAGCGGTTATTCTCTCAATTTACAGTTTGAATATCATTTTATTTATGGTTCTTATACTGTTTTGTTTGAATACAGGGTGTCTCAGTTAAGCGTTTCAGAACTTCTAAGAGGGGTAGGGGGCATCCTGACGACTCAAAATCATATAGCAATGTGGGGTCGGAAATGCTTTCCTGAAGCGGTGACGTACACAGAAGCACCATAAAGAAAAGAGACCGTAAGTGAAAAATCGCTATAATAATACATTGAAAAAATTATATGGCCTCCTCGGTCACCCGACCTATCATGTCTTGATTTCTGGAGTCATATGAAAACACTGGTTTATGACACCCCTGTTGATAATGCTGGTTGCAAGAATCGCAGTAGCTGCCTGCGAGATATGCCTGGAGTATTGCAGAATGTTCGAATGTCCATGCGCCGGAGATGTGAGGTGTACATTGTAGCCGGTGGCAGAAACTTCGAACACTTACTTTGGCCCATGGACCATATAATTTTTTCAATGTATTATTATAGCGATTTTTCACTTACGGTCTCTTTTCTTTATGGCGCTTCTGTGTACGTCACCGCTTCAGGAAAGCATTTCCGACCCCACATTGCTATATGATTTCGAGTCGTCAGGATGGCCCCTACCCCTCTTAGAAGTTCTGAAACGCTTAACTGAGACACACTGTATGGTAAAAAATCGATTAAATCAATTAAATTAACCATTTTTTCACAGAACATTGTTTCATATTAGGCATGAAAAATAAAAAATTTTAACGAGCTCCAGAAGTAGCCCCAAAATTCATCTGAAATAATTTAATATGATTGGTTAGTTGTTCGTAAATTTATATTTACTTTAAAATATTGATTTCTTGATTGTTTCAACAGTTTAGGAAGAAGATAGAAAAAATGTGACAAAAATTAAGGAACTGCGAATCAGGAAAGCACGTGAAGAAAATGTGTGACAAAAATATTATTTATCATGCTAAAAAGAACAAACAAAGGTAGCAAAAGGTCATCTATTTAATTAATACTCAAATCTGAAGCAAATAAATCTGCATTTTTTAAAAAGAACCATATTGAACATTAAAAAAAAATATTCTGTTAAGCAGCGTAGTAATTAAATTTGTGCCTTACTAAAACATCTGACGCAAATATTTAAGCTTTTATATCTTTGATGCGTAAAATTAAACTTTAGTTCAAATCAACATACAACTTATATTCAATGTAAAAATAGTTATACTTTTAGCAAAAGACATGTCATGATGTTAACAAATTTTTAATGATGTGAGGGCAACATTATTGAGCACTGAGTTTACTTACTATACAAACAATATTTCAAGTTGTAGAATTTTAAATATTTTTTGATGTTATACATTAAGCAAATATTAAATTATTTTTTTTTTTTTGGCAAAATAATTTTTTTTAATTTTTTTTTCCTTGTTGCATAGTAAATTATTTTGAATACAAAGTTCCTTATCAGATGGGCTCCTTTAGGTTGTTAATTTACAATTCAGTGGCCTTTAGCACCTCGCTCTCTGTTTGAGGATTTTTGTCTTGGATCTAGTTAGTCAGAATGTTAATAAAGCTTTTATTTCTTTAAGAACTTAATACCAGAACTAAAACAAATCCAAAAATCGTGATTTTATTTCTTTTGGAAAATTCCATGTATAAGGAGGGTCGTTAAAGGCCGCTAGATTGAAAACTCGCCTCCTGACCGTGGTACCATTGTTTACTTCTAAAATGCAATTGCTTGAAGAACAAATTCTAGCAAAATGAATCAATCACTTTATTTCTTGTTTCTATGTTTAAATGGCTTTTCGAAATTAAATGTATGTTAAAAATAACTAGCGTTTAGAAACTGTAAAGTAAATATAATTTCACATACCTTTATAGCTTGTAACAAGTAACAACCACATCCTTCAGCTACTATTTTCTAATTGCGATTCCAACAAAAACAAACTGAGGGGCATTTTGGCTAGTCTCCAGTGACTGCGTCTCACTCTTTCGCAACCTCGACAACACCTTGAAAAAGAAAAAGAGAAAATCAAATCTCAGCAAATATCAAAATGCATTACGTAAGCTTTCATAACCATTAACGATAAACAGTGCCACTTGAGATATTTTCAATTTAGGTTTCAGACATGCAATTTTCTCAAATTTAATAAACTGCATTGTTTTGGATGTGATCCAACTGGTACACAAACTTGAAGGCGTGTGAATTCGTGAAGATGTTATCGAATAATGTCAAGTGTTTATCAGCTTTGTGTTATGTAGGAATCTCGTAAGTCATACATATTTTTCAAGTGTGAAAAATATTTTTAAAAAAATACATAAAAAAAGTAAAATGAGAATTAAAAATTGCGCTAGAATAATAGTCCTAGATTTAGTCATTATAAATATTAAATTGCTTAGTTAGGATAAAATCTTTCTAAAATGACACATGGTAAAGTGAGTCTTAGTAGAAGAGGGAGTCAGCCATAAGCATTTTAACACATTTTAAATTTTACGCGAGCACGTAATTATTCAACTGAAGCAATAAGCCAAATCAAGTTAATATATTTTTTTAAATGCTAAAGACTGAACAAGTTAAGCATTGTTATTTTTTAATTCTTCTAGGATTGATTTTTTGCTATTCTAAGATTATAAAAATCGAATATAGCATTATAAATAAAATTAAATTAACCTTAATATTTTCATTCACTTATGAAAATTTTACTGAAAGCTAGTTTTTACTTAATGTGCTTAGTTTATGAGAAAAAATGAATAAATACATATAAAAATTAAAAAAAATAAAACACTTACAGCATATGAAACAATATAAGATGGGAATGGGTCACGTTTGAAAACCCTCAAGTAAAGTAAATGCATTAAAACACGTCTGAATATAATTAACTTATAATTTTTAGATTAAATCATGTTTGAAAGATAAAATTTAAAACGTAACTAGATAATATTACTGTAACTAATAAATAACGTTAAGATCAATTTACCGTTTCTTGTTTTCCAGTGGGACCATCCATGGTCCAGAATTCAACTTCTGTCACACCCATACGTCTCTCCTGTTTATAGGGCGGACCCATTCATACATCCATTCATTCATCCACAGATCATAATTTTGACCTGAATCAGAGAACGATCAATCTCCAATTCAGAACCCCTAGAGGTATTGATTTATTATGGGAACATGGAGGACTTTGCGACACGACATATTTAACGTGCATCAGTCACTAATTTACTACACGGGGAGACTTAGGCCCGCGGGGTTCGGACTCATGAACTCTCGGACATGGGCCCAGTGCCCTACCGACCAGGCTATCCCGGCCTACAAAAAGCCTTATTTTCATATTTTGAAGACTTTTTGAAGACTCTTTAAACAACATTGTAGTTTCTATACACATATTTGAAGAAATCTTCCGTAATTATCTTTTTAAAAAAACTGATTAATAAACACAATATTTTTGAGCGAAATTTTGATCTGGGCATGAGTAGTCCTGGGCAGAGGGGCAGTTGCCTTTGATTATGGCCTCGACTGCATCTTATACATGTGATTACATGCATAATTTTCTTTTGTCTTATAATATAGAAATACCTGCTGTGTTTTAACTGAAATTCTAGCATTTCTAAATTTTCCATTGAGTTAGAATGTGGGTCCAGTCTATTGGACCAGGTGATTTAACTTTTTCCTAGAGAAAAATCATGTATAAAAAAAGCGGTGCATCCATAACTTTTCAAGAATGATAAATTGCATACCACTAAAAAAATCCTCTTGATTGAATCTGGAAGTTTCTAGATCAAACAAATAAGCTCCATCAAGCCTTCGAATCTTATCTATTTGGTCTTATCATACTTTTCTCTACATCTAATTATTTTTGAGATAGAAACCCTAACTCGTCCATGATTTAATCTAATGCATTATGAGCAGCTTTATTTTGCAGCATTGTCAATTTTCCGTAACTAAAGATCCCTTCTAAAGATGTCGCTGGAGAGGCAGGAAAATAATGAGGGTGGGTATCAATTTAAAAAAAAAAGTGGTAAAGGTTCTCAATTTCTTTGAATTCATTAAATATATTTTTTTTATTAAAACTTTTTTAAGTTGTGCAATAACTGTGTATTAATCTCAATTAGAAAGTGAGGCATAACTTACTTTTATTTCCGGGGTATAAAAAGCATCAAATGCTGCCAAATATTTTAAAGTAATCTTTTTTATAATATTTCCTTTTATTTTTTTTCCGAATTTTGAAAAAAAAATTAATTAAAAATATGAGATTTCTACTTTCACATTTTGCAATGCTAAAAGCAAATCGTGGTAATGTTACATTAACTGTACATATTTCGAATCCTTTTTACACAAAACTAATTTAACTCAAAACAAAGTAAATTGAATTTATTTAGTTAAATCAAGAACGTTACTTTCATAATTTTGATTTTTAAAAATAAACGCATTTGGAAAATTTGATGAATTTCTTTAGTACACTCATGAAAAGAAGGAATATCACAAAAATATGAAACAGTAAGTTATTTAAAAAAAACATGCATAGAAAAAATATTCCGGTTTCCTCATAATATACGCTTTTAAATATATCAGCAAAAACTTAAATTGTGAGGGATTAGCACGTTTAGTTTTATGTTTATAAATATACAACAAAATGCTAGTTCCACGCATAATTTTTCGTATAAAATACACATAGCATTTCAATAAAAAAAGAATATCACAGCTCAGTATTGCAAAAACTACATATTTTAATATAATAAAAACTAAAATAGGATCAGAGAATACTAATATATATATTTACCGAGAAGTATTAAAGACAATTTATTTGAAAAAAGCAGAGAGCTCTCGTTGGATTAGCATACATTTTACAAATATATCACTTCCTCGAGTCATCTAAAATCTGATTTCATTGATTTGTGACCCTCAGTTCTGAGAAGTATCAGCATGGACCTGGAATTTCACTTTACATAACTCACCTATTCAGAATCTTCCGCGAGAATTTCCTCTACTTAGTATCACAAAATCCGTAACGTGAAGCAAAAATCATTGAAATATGACGGAAGTATAAATTTGAGATCTTTATGTTTAGATATCCTTTTCAGAAAGAACACACTTCTCTTAGAATCCCTGGCGAAGACCGGGAAGTTGTTTCCTTCAGTTGAATGCAAATGTTGGATACAAGATAGGGAGCATTCGTTTCAACAGATGTTGTGAAATGCCACATTGTTGAGATACGAAGCGAAAGAAGTCAGTTGTATATGTTTGGTAATTTGGGAAACTTCCTGCAGTTTTAGTTTTAAAACATTTTAAGAAGAAGACTTTTTAATAAAATGTCTAAAGATCTCGTATGGATCTTATTGTTCGTGTGATAAATTTTATTTTTAAGCATAATAACTGTTAATAAACGCACATACGGGTCAAAGCAGTTATTCAAAGAAATATATAAACATACAATGTATGCATGCAATATATATATATGAATATAATACAACAATTAACAGTCTTTTGATTGGAGATTTAATATTATACCAATAAAAGAACTCCTTTTTAGAAAAAAGTTAATAAGTAGCATTGCTGCTAGCACTTTAAAATGTCTTTCATTAGCATTGACTGTTGTGTATATTTAAAAAATTTAATTGAATTTCAAAATATCATTTTCCTGGTATGTCACAAACAGTATTTCCAATAATAAAGCCTTAAAATTATATGTGGGTGATTCTCACGAAATATGACAATATACAGCTCCAAGATCTAATACTATACTACTTAAGGGACTTTTTTCTTAACTTCAATAAATAGCATTGCTGTTAGTATTTTAAAATGACCTTGTACTAGCATTGACTGTTGTGTTTTTAAAAAGTTTAATTGAATTTCAAAATGTCATTTTCCTGGTATGTCACAAACAATATTTCCAATAATAACTAGCTTCAAAACTTCCCATACATTTTTCAATGACTAATTATTTTTATCTCAACCGTTGTAAACATTTCTAGAATAAATGCAGAGGGTATTATTTCCCAAAAATTTGTTGAAAGTAGTTTTTTCTGTCAATAATTTGTTTGTCACATGAAAATCAGTTATTCTCCTCGCAACTTTTTCTTTCGTAATTTATAACCAAGATGTATTGACCCAGCAATCAATATCTTAGGTTAAGAGATTGATTAAAATACCATCCAATCAGAATATGTGTTATTTCAGAGATAAGGAACCAACTTTCTGGTTCAAACTCTATTTTAAAAACTTTACAAGGAGAGTAGGTTTTTATGTTGTAATTTTCCTGTCTTCTTAAAATCATTAATAACATGCACTACATAGATTTACTTGAGTTATTTCAAGATATCCTGCTGTTTTCTGCGGAAAATAAACTTCTTAGGCCGTTAAATTAAAGTTAAATGCTGCAAAATAGCAAATTGTCATTAGCCTGACTGTCATTTTCCTGGCTTATGAATGCCAGTCACCAGAAAAATTTTGAAACAGTCTAATGTGAAGAGGGAAAGCAAATATTACCCAAATTCCCAGTTGATGTAAGATTGTAATATGCTAGTGAGTAATCAAAGTTATTTATTTGTTTGACGATTGATTATTATACACAATTTGTTTCTGTACATATCAACAACAAAAACGTTTTTGATTCTTTCTACAGTGGATAAAAAAATTAATTTAAACATTTAATGGTACATCTAACGCAAAGGCTTTAGGTGTATTACGTTAGGAACATTACTGTACAATTTAATTCTGTCATAATCTTTAAACTCTACATGGGTGTATAAATTAAAAAATGTAATAAAGTTGTAAAATAAAATAATTTGAAATATTTTAAATTGAAATAATATAATAAAAAAAATTCCGATGTAAATTATCATAAAATTAATTTTGCTAGGTTATTTTAAAAGATGGGGCCTAAAAACTATCCTGGAAAAATAAACTGAGAAAAAAAACAGATGCCGAGAAGAAACGGTATGTTTTAATTGTTCACAATAATTATTTTTATAATTTATTTTCATAAAAAGTTGAAATTAATTTTTCAGCTTAGTCTTTTTGAGTTTCTTTATATGAGTTACTCATTTTTAGCTGTTTTCTTAACTTCTAAGCTAATATGTCATTTTCCTAGCATTCAAAATTTGGTGAATTTCTATTTTTTTTTTCTTGAACAAATGTCAATAAATTACACTGTTGTTCGTAAGATGTAAGATATTAATAAATATAACTAAATAAATATACAAAAAAAATTAGATTGTATTTTAGACATANTATATATATATATATTGCATACATACATTGTATATTCACTATACGCTGGTATACACAGAGATATTATAAACATTTTGATCTTTAACCATGCGGATTTTGTTGGTTTGACATTTAAATCTTTATATTCCAGATAACTTAGAATTATGTTGAATACAATATAGTTAGCATTTATTAAACAAATGTAGCGAAATCTTACATTGGTGAGATATGGAGCGAAATAAATCAACTGTGGGTTTTGGATAATTTGCTGTTATTTTAAACAAATATACAATTTTTTTCAACGACATCTAATTAAAGTTTTCAAACACATAGTATATATTCACAGTATATATATTCATTGTATATATGTAGTCTGTATTTACAATGCATATTGACTGTGCACTCATATATACCGATATATTGTAAATAGTTTGATCTTGTTTGAATTTTGTTTTCTTAACACTGAAATCTCTATTTTCCAGATCATTTAGTATTATGTTGGAAGCAAGATAGGGAGCATTCATTTCAAATGGTGTGAAATGCCGTATTGTTAAGATACGGAACGAAAGAAGTCAGGTGCATATGATTAATAATTTGAGAAACATTTTACAGTTTTAGTTATAAAACTTTTAAGGATGAAGGCATTTTAATAAAATGTCTACAGCTCTTATATGGATGTTAATCTTCGTGGTATAAATGTTATTGTTAAAAATATAATCTGTTAAGAAATATACAGTCTTTCGTTTAAATATTAGACATAGAGTTTGTTGATTTAAATTGGAATCCCATTTAGACTTATATTATTTTTAAAAGTCATAAATTTTCTGCTGTAATTACTATTTTTGCTAAATAGTTAAGCGATTTCACTAATTTATTTACAATAATAAACATCTTTATTATTTTATCAAATATTTTTAATTAATAATCTCTTAACATCCATAAAACTTTTTCAATTTAAAGTGTAAGAAGTTTTTTCTCCGCATTCAAATTAAAAAGGTGTTGGATATACTTATCTCAAGAAAAAAAAAGAAATGAAAAGAAATTATTGTTAGTGATTCTTTAAAATTAGGTATTTTTTTAACTGAAAATAATGAATACATGAAATGACTGTGATAAAATAAAAATTTTAATATAATAAAGTATTTTTTGATTATTATTTGTATTTCTAAAACCGAGCAAAGCTCTATTTAATTATTGTATAAGAATATTTATAAAATAGTATAATCAAGATGGATGTAAAATAAAACCATATGTGTCAATTTAATTAAAAAAATCATTAATTTTTAATTTCAGCTATAACTTCTTCAAAATAATCTTTTCGTATTTAAATGTTATAAAGCATGCAGAATTTACAAACATAGAGCTTCCCCTATTGTTTATTTCCAATTCACGCCATTTCTTGCATTTAGAATATGTATCTATACATTAGCTATTTTATGTTCACAATACATCAATATTACTTGCAATACTGTTGCAATAGTCTATCTGAAATATTAAAGCAGTGCTCAATGCATTTGAAATAATTCAAAACTACAATAGGAAGACCATTAGATTTCTATAAAATAAATACTAGATACTAGATAATAAAACTAGAAAAATAAATAATTACGCAATTAGTACGTAAAATCCTTTAATTGCTTTTAAAGATAGGTTCAGTTTCAATTATTTATATTTTGAAGGCTTTGTTTGCTCAAACATTATGTAATTTACTCCATTAAAACCATCAAATATAAAATGCCTAACTTACACATTACTGCTTTTGTATTAGATGAAAAATAATATTTAACAATAAATCTCGTACATTTTAGAACATATAAACTTTTTAAAAATAAGCTTTGATTCTTTTTAAAGAACTGAAAATTAAGTTATTATCTTCTTAATTTGAACATTAGACGAAAATTTTTAAAATTTTTAACAAGTGTAGCTAATTTTATGCATCGAAAATTTGAATCTTTAATTTACATTACTTTTTTTTTTGTTTCTATTTTTTACAGATAACAGTTTAACGCATGTGCAACTTGTTTTGTAAATTATTCTAATGCAATTCGCTTTTAAGTTAGCGAAACAACTAATTATCCAATCATTGCAGACATGAATTAAGCTAGAATAAAAAATACTGATTTGAATTTTGAATTCTTACTGGGGAGACGAAGTTGAAGAACAACAGCTTTAAAACTAATAAGAAGATAAAAAGATGAAAATTGCTTCATTTATATTTTTCATCTTGGTTTCAAGGTCTTGAAATTTGAAGTGATAACATAATTGATTGTACTTTCTAATTTTTATTATTTTATCTATAATAAGTGTTTAATTGTAATCACCAACACATTTAAGCAAATAACCTTTATATGAATCACTGCTGTTTCGTTTTAAAAACGCTGCAAAAGCAATAGACTTAAAAACACTTTATTAAATGCATTGAAACAAAATGTACAAGCATTTATCATTTTATGCAAAGGAAAAATTTTTCACGCTTCTTAAAAAACAGACTATGTAATAACATATATTTCTTAATAAATATAAAATTTAATTATTGTATTTTTAACTCTACAGTTTTTATTTAACTATCAATTAATTAATTAACCTAACTTCAAGAGTTTTATTTAATCAACCATTTTAAGAGTTTGTTTCTTTCAAACTATGCTTTATGAATGCTTCAAAGTATGCTTTCGAAGTATGTCAGTATCAACTTATATTGGATTTGTCCTTATTTCATCAATAATCATAGTAGCTGGAAAACGTGCGGTGTTTTTATTATAATATGTATATCTTCCATAGTAGCAACTAAGTTTGCGTTTTTTTTCTCTTTTTTTTGTGCAGTTAAAAATTATTCAATACTTTCTTTGATGCAAGAAAACCTCTAAACACTAAATAAACTATTCATTTGTACTTAATGGTTTATAAGCGGTTCTCATGGTCATTAAAAAACAAAAATATGTTACCATACCTATAATTATTAATTACGTATAATAGAAAGCTATAGTTAAAAAGCCAGAGTTCCATTTAATCAAATGTTTTTGCTAACCAGTTTGAATATAATACCATAGAATTTCGATTATCAAAACTTTAATCTATGAAGATCTGGAGGCAAGAATGGTTTATGCCCAGTTTTCTCAAAATATGACGAATGGACCGCTTTCTGTTGTATTTTGAGTATTCACAAGTCTTGACAAATCTATAACGCGAAAAATTGGTTTAGGACGAGAGTTATTTGGTAGTGAAAATGTCCGTGCTGGGGAAAAATGGTTCATGTCCACGCATAGACAAAAAAGAACAAAGAAAAGAGAAAAAAAATACTAGAATACTGGTGAGAAACGAAGAAGGAATTTTGAGGAAAAAACGATCCATTCCGATTTTCAAATTTTATTTATTTATTTATTATCATCAAATATTGTTTTCTTTTAAATTTTTTATACTATGTAAATGAAGACTTGTGGCACTTGTGTAAATTTTTATTTTCACGATTTCAACTGAATGCTTGTTCCTGAAAACTTTCAAACCTTGAAACCTGGTTTTCTCAGAATCAAATATGACAGAAACTTATTTACTTCCTCAATATTCATACTTTGTTTCACAAATAATATTTTAAGATTAGTATTATCAATAATTATATTTTAAGATTTCCGACGTCTAAATTATCTACATTTAATAGATCTGGGAAGAGCCACATTGGCCCTTTTGGACTACAGTCAGTATACAACAATCAGTCTTAAGCGTTTATTTTTAGAAAATTCTTAATACTTGAAGTATTAGTTTGCTACAACATTTTAAAAACCTTTCTGAAAGATATGTGCTAACATTTATTACATATGCTAAGGCATTTCCATAGTGCTATCATATAGTTATTTATGCCAAAAAGATAAAATTAAAAAAATATTGCATTCTATTTAATACTTTATTTTTATTAAGATATTTTTTGCATTTAAAAAGAGTCTTAATATTAAAAGCGCATCTATTCGTAAAATAAATTATAAAAAAAAATAATAAAATTAATTTTCGCGCATAAATTTTAAAACTGTGTTTAGTCTTTTCAGTTATCTTTAAAATACCACTCGTGCTAGATTACTTCCAAATTCAGAAGGAAAAAAATCTGAAATTCTTATTCTGAAATACTTTCAAATATTTTTATTTTAAACTAGGCTTAAACACGTTTTAAAACGCTCGGAAAACAAATAAAAAGAGGACTATCTCCCCTGAAAATTAATCTAAAGTGACAACTAAATCTGCATGAGATTAAATCTTGGGCGCTTCAAAGTTGGATTCCGGGGGAAAAAAGAGCCAGCAAGGCGATTTAGTTGAAGTTAATTAGTGCCATGAACTACGAAATAATTAGAATTAAAAAAATAACGTTATTTCTTAGTCCCTGCTTGAAATTTCCGAAAAATGCAATAAACCTGAAAAGTTTTTCCGAAAAAAAGAAAAAAAAAATCAATTTAAAGGAAGAAAAAAAAAGGAACCAGGGAAAGAGGGATGCTGTTGAATAGTCGAGGTGTAATAATGCAGAATTGAAGTTGAATGAACTAATTAGTAAGGTTAGAATCTTTTTGCTTGTTGATCATTTCTTTAAAAATAAAAAAAACATCGACTTTCAAACATTTTTTTTTGGATTTTTATAGCCCTTGTGCTTATCCTAGTAAAAAATAATGATTTTTAAAATGCAAAAATAGCGTCAAAAGCTGTACATCTTTTTATTTTACTTCAACTGAACGTTTTTATTTTCTCTCTCTTTTTGCGAGTTATGAGCCAGATAATGTGATTTTAATTGCTGAATGAATTAACTTGAGACTTGAAGCGAAATGTAAGTTCAGAAACTTTTTGTTTTATATATATATATATATATATACTGCGAAAAATCTTTCAAATTGCATGAAAATTTNATATATATTTTTTTTTAAAACAATGTTTTATAAAGTAGCAGAAATTTAATTCTAAACATCGTGAAGTTTATTTATTCATGAATTCCTAAAGAGCTTATTTATTTAAGAATCGAGATTTTCAAAATGTTTTGATGTTGAAATGCTCATGCAGTAAATCGTGCTATTTATAAATTCTTGATAAACTGTTTATTTAATTAGCATCAATCTAAATTTTTATTTTGTTCCAACATTAAGTTGAACTTAATTTTACATCTTTTTTTTTCATTTCATGCCATTCTTCAAATCAAATATATCGATAAAAATAAAAATAATGCATTTCTTTATTTTTAACAAACAATTTGCACTTCACTATACAATTACGCTGTTATAAAGTTATTTTTGCTTGAATTATTTACTTGATTTTTTTTCTTTTAAAATTCGTAGTTCAATTTATGTTTAAATAAAAACGAGTAAGAATGGAGTTGAAATTAGATCGAAACAAAATCCACCTAAGAACTAATAAAAACACAAGTAAATTATGTTGAATTTAAAATTAGATTTTACTTAGGTAATTTTCTTTTAGAAAAATATATTTAATTTAAGTGATTAAGAGAATATACTTGATTAAGTATATTTGATTTAAATACAAAACCAACGGCTGAGAAAATTACAAAAAAATTCGTTAATATCCTTATAACAGATAACTTGACAACAAAAGCAATGTTTTAATTAGGCATTTATTGTTTAAACAAATTTACTTAACTTAATTTCAAACTAAAAACTGTTCAAAATAATCTCTTTTTGTAATTTCGATTAATATTCTTGTAATTCATTTTCCTGTAAGGATTTTTTGATAAAATTGAAATTCGCTTCGAACTTATTTAGATGAAAGATTTTGGTCTATTCATCTTATTCTAAATCCGATTATGAGCCACAAAAGATTTATGATGACGAGTAATCAACTTATAAATTTACTATAACTTTAATCAATAAAAAATAGATATTTTGAGCACATAATAGACATTGAAAAATAATATAACTGAAGGCATATTTTATAATTTAGTTATAGAAAAAAAATTCTTTTAATTTAATTGTTAAATTTTTATTTAAATGAAATTATGTATTCATACTTACTTTATTTCATCTAATTTCTACAGAATTAGGCTTGTGTAACTTTAATTATAGCTTTAAATTTGGAAATGAGCTGCATGATATACTAGATGTTACTTTCGTATTACCCCCATACATTTCTTAACTAATAAAAATGAAATTAGAAAATTACAGCAGCTTAAATTGATGAAAATTATAAATTTATTAATGTATGATAGACAATGAAAAATAAAGTTGTTTTGAGCTCATTTTGTTTTTAATGAAAACATTTATTTTAAAAACAAACATTTTTATAACATTTAATGTTTCTACAGTTAATCTTTAATTAAAAAATCTATTTTTTCCTTATTTATGCTTTGGAATTAGTAACAAAAACGGTAGCAAAATTAGTAATGAAAATCTGTAATATCATATCTCTTTAATTTTCACAATGATCAACAAGAAATTTCTTGAGTCTTTTTTTTATTCAGCCTAATACATTTTAAAATTAAATGAAATCCAATATGAAGTTAATATAACTTTAATTAATAAAAAGTGGAAAATTTTGAATATTTAGCAGACATTTAAAAATATTTAAAAATAAAACTGCTCACAAATATATTTCATTTTTTATTAAAATTAATTATTCAAAAATATATTTCTTAGTTTTATTTTTCAGGAATTAATATTTCAATAGAAATAATACAAGGTTTATTAATATTTATATATACAATGAATGTATAGATATATANTATATATATATAGGAAATACCCGATCTATACCCGAACTTACTTTAGATCTTTAGATTCTAACTATTTTACTTAAGATGAACAAGATCAATTTAGAAATTTAGGATTGCTTTAATTTATAAAAAATAGGATATTATGAAACCTCAAAGGTTGGGAATAAGAAAATTGATAAAAATTATTAAAGTTTTTAAATTTCATATAATATATTTAATTTTAAAATAGATACTTTTGAATTTTGCCGTTCCTTCACGTCCATAGGTATAAATAGATTTCAAATAAAAATTTAAGACGTTTAAAAATATTAAATATTGGTTCTAAAATGTATGCAGTCATCGAAGAAAATCTCGGAGAATGGGGAATTTTGAGGCAATATTTTACAATTCTCAGCTCATTTAACTAAAACGTGTTTTGTGTAAAAAGGGAAATTCTTTCAAGAAAAATTGAAAAGCATTTATAAGATTTAGAGCAAGGGATTAGTAACCATTTTCTCTCGGAAAGATTGAAGCTTAGAAGCATTCAGATTTAAAATGACTGTAGATTTTTTCTTTTTGAATAATGGAATTATGGATGTATTTTTTTGAATTCTTTGTGACTAAATTGACGAACTTCAACTAGAGAAATTTCAAGAAGAATTGAAAGATAACAAAAAAGCTCTCATGAATAAATTATGTTTCTTTTTCATTTAGAACAAATCTATTATACCTTTTGAAAATAACATTCTTATCTAATGCATTGGCATTTTCAGAAATATTGCTGTTTCACTTTTTGGAGTCTAGGAGGCTCAGCCCCCTGTTCGCTCTGCTCACCAATCTCCGTAGTGTATTCACATTTGTTATTTCTTCCTTAAAAATCAACACTTTTTTTTAAAAAATCGGTTTGCTTATATATTTAATTGTCATGATTTTTTGTCCAGAACATTTTATTAATGAGATTACATGGATTTAAAAAAATATCTACTCAACTTGAATGAAAATATTTAAACTTAGGAATATAGATCGTGGCACAATAAAATGTAATAAATGAGAAGTAATTATGGTTGTTAACAACACTGATCGACATAAAGTATCGGATTGCTAATACGAGATTACCTAAAAGATAGAAGTAATACTCTCCAAATTCGTTAACTCACCACAAGGTGAAGCTTAGATCCTTTATTTAGCATTTATGTCAACGGGCATGATTGCACTCGTAAATAATTATTTTAAAATTACCGAAATCTTTTTTTCATAAAAAATAACCGGCTGTTAGGCAATTCTGTTTCACAATATTTTCGAATATTTACTTCGCTAAAAGAAATCATATATAATTTTTATTTCTTATCAAAAATAAATTTTGGCTATTTTTTTTTATAGTTCTCGCCCACAATTAAGAGGTGATCAAAAGACATACATTCATTTGCCTCTTTTTAAAAAGATGAGAGTAAAAGGGAATTTCTTGGATTTGGATTGATCAAATACCTACTTTTTTTTTTAAGTGAAACAAATATTTCTTTCTTTCTTTGCATTGAGCAAATAATTATTTGCTTTTCTTCATTTTAAACTTTATTTTAATTTCACTTTAATTTTGGCACCTTTCTTTATACTTTAGAACAATTTAATTTACGCTTTACAATTTACTTATTATATTACAATTTACTTTGCAATTTACAATATACTTTAAATTTATTTGCTTTTTATTTTATGTTTTTAAGTTATATTCCACTCTTTATTTTATACTTTACGTTTACTTTATAATTTATGCTTTACTTTACTTTCTAATTTACGATTTACATTTTTCTACACTTTACATCTTACTCTATAACCCTTAATCTATATTTTAATTTATATTTTATGCTTTATAATACAATTTACTTTAAATTTTTTTTTACTTTATTCATTACGCTTTATCTTACTTTACTTTTTAATATATTTAAAATTTTAAATATTTGTTTAGCTCTCTACTTTTTATTTCATACTTTACCTTTACTTTATTGTATACTTTTACTTTATTGTACGTCTTACTTTATGTTTTACACTCCTTTGTGCTTTACTTTATATTTCTTTTTACTTTACTTTATTTTTTATTTAATTTTTTACTTTTATTTTATGTTTTTTTAATTTTTGCTTAACTTTATTTTCTATTCTTCATTTTACATTACACATTATATAATAAGCTTTACTTTACGTGTTACTTTGCTTAATACTTCACGCTTTACTTTACAGTACTTTACGATTTACTTTACTTATGCTTCGAACTTTACTTTACTTTGTGCTTTATACGCCTTAATTTGCTTACCGTTATATTTTATTTACGCTTAAGTGCTTTTCTTTACGCCTTACTTTACAGAATTTAAATTTCCAATTAAATTTTTGCTTAACTTTATAATTCAGATATTATTTTGGCCCTAAAGGGGTATTTATCGGTTTATGGTTAAGGTTGGAAGACAAGACAGGTAGAAAAAAGAGAAGAAATAGCAATTAGTCACAAAAAACAAAAAAAAAGAAAACAAATACGATTTTTTTTTAAAAAGCAAATACTTAAAAAAATTGCACTTTACTTGATGTTTCCATATGTGCTAAGAAATTAACTAATAACACACAGCAATATGCATTGAAAAATAGNAAAAACAAAAAAAAAGAAAACAAATACGATTTTTTTTTAAAAAGCAAATACTTAAAAAAATTGCACTTTACTTGATGTTTCCATATGTGCTAAGAAATTAACTAATATGCATTGAAAAATAGCAGATGATTACGAAACAGAATTATGACGCCAATAATGAAATGATAATGCTGGAATTCTAGATACCTTATGCCTCAGCTCACACAAGTTTTTCACCAACGTTGGCTTCACAGGCTCGAAGCAAGGAATCAGCAATTAAGTTAAATAATAGAAATCGGTGGTTAACAATCTATAAAGATAACTTTGTACAACAGTTCAAATTGGAAACACTTTGTGACTCTCTTAAGACTTTTCTGCATTTAAAGCATTTATATTATACGAGTCATGTTTTATATCTAGCGACATCTAATCTCAGTATTGTTTCTCTACTTTATTTTATTTACTTTGTTTTTTGCCGTTTTTTTCTTTTAAATCAAGTGTGAGTTTTGAGTTTGTAAAATGAAAATCTCCAGAGAGATAATTTTTTTCTCAATAAATGATAAATAATTTTTATTTAAAGCAAGAAAAAGGAATAATTCACGATTATTGATAATGAACCTTTCAGCACCTCAACACTCAAATGTCAACTTCGAAGTTCATTTCAGTGGGCAGTAGATCAGTCAAATTGGATTTTTTTTCACTCCTGCTAGTATTCATATTTTAAATCATTTTAATTTCATTATATTGATCGTGTATTTTCTGTACACCCACGCAATTTTAAGTTTTCAAGTTTTACCGATTTTGTGTGGCAATAAACAATGTAGCGCAAGGCAGAAAGGAAAAAAAAGCAAAATAAGGTAGTTAAATTTTCAATTGCATTCGAACATTAATTTATTGATTATTCATTCATCGAACATTGCATTCGAATTTACGAACATCTGTGCGACGTTCATAACCAGAGATGACCCTTTCAGTACGCGAAATTTTGACCCAGTACTTTTTCTACAAGTCTAAAAATTAATACATTTATAAATCGTGAGCTAATTAATTCTCAGAGTTATTGTATCGAAGTCATGTATTTTCATTTGCGTTTTATTCAGGTTGATTTTTTTTCTTTAATTAAATCATCGAATACTAATTTTATTTTATTTCCTTTTGTTCCCTGTACTTTTTCTAGAGACCTTCATAATTTCAAGTTTCTATGGCTTACAGTTTTTTCTCAGGAAAAAAAATAGGAAGCGTGACATTGAACACCGAAAGGAAAGTTATGGTGGCGCTTGCGATTTTTTACTATAAATATTTTTTATATATATTTTTAAATGCTATATAGTATACTATTTTTTACTATATTTGTTTTTAATAATGAACTGAAGTAAATGTTTCAATTTAATACAATATGCTTGTAATAAAAGTTTCAATGTGAAATGAAATATATTTTTGGAACTGATCACTTTATTTCTGATAAAGAAGGGTTTGGTTCTCAAACTTGCTATATTTTCCAAAGCAAATAATATTCACTCGGAAATAAAACTCTCATTTTAAACGTTTCGACATTCTTCTTTAAACTGTAAATAGTTTTTCTTAAAAATTAAATCACATAATTTTTGCCAAACGTTAACTCCCAAATGTTCGACGAAACTACTTACTGAGTCGTGTATCATTCTATGGCATTGTTTGACTACATCAGCAATTGTATCTGATTTAAAAACCATTTAATTTGTATGACCGGATGTTACAGGAGAAGACATTCGCTTAAAGTGCATATACCTAGGAATAAATTTCCAACTTTTCTGAAGGAGCTTTGTAACTGATGGTATACAAGTTGCTTAATGATGTTTTGATTAGTATAGATCTAAATGAAATTAAATAATGATGTTTCCTTGTTTCAACATATTATATAAAATATATTGTCCGGGAGTTGTAAAATCACGAAGAAAATTTTCCTGGGGAAAAAACATTCAAAACTTTACCATTTCCATAAATTTGAAACATGAGGATAAAGCAAGATATATACACGAAAATAAAATTTTAAACTATAAAATATAATTACGTTATCCAATGTGTTATGTTCTATTATTGTACTTTTAACACCCTACTTTTATAGAATGAAAAGTGCATCACATAAATATATGTATATAAGAAATACTTTTCAGTGAAAATTCAAAACCGCAAACAAACATTGAATATAAAATGTTTTTGAAAAATCTCTTAGATTCCGTCACGGGATAATAAAAACAGATTCATTGGTTTTTCCTATCTATGACGTTACCCTGGTCGATGTCCAATCGAAAAGAGAAACAAAATACCTGTGTTCAGCACTCTGAAACAAACAGCATAGCCCGCATACCTCACGAGACCTATTTCTGCACTCCCAGGAAAAATGAAGGAAAAACTATTTACCTGGAGGCATGTTCAGGCAAGTTCGGACAAAAGTAAGAAGGGGTTGCATTCAAGGGATTTGTTTTGGCGTTCTGAAAGAGAAACTATTTTATTGGGACTGCAGAGAATTACAGCATAAATGTCTTCGACTGATGGTGCGAGTGGACAATTAGGATCGCCGAAGGAGAGAGAATAACTGTTCTGAATTTACTGAGGCTAATTCAGAACAACTCAAGGGAATGATTAGGATCTGTAGTTTTTCTTTCTAATGGATCTTTCTTTATGCTTCATCAATTGTTATTTCAGTTAAAACCTATGCACTTTTCCCAAATCTGAAGTATTTATTCAGAAACTTATTCTCAAGTTTAATACTTTCATCCAAACATTGTTCATAGTCTCTTATAATCAGTTTCCTTATATAGCAATAGGAATTTTGGAAACGCATTCCTTCTTGTTAAACAAACGACAATATAATATATATATATATATATATAGCTGCACAATCGGTCTAGCCGATGAGCAGACCTAGTGCATTTTCCAGAGGTGGTATCCACTCTTTCAGGACCACCACAATGGGTGAGATACCGTTGGTCATGTTAATTTGGACATTTAGTTTCTGCCACACTAGATGGCAGCACCGAGACTCTATTTGGATGCTAAAGAGCACTAGGAATTTATTTTTGCCGGAAATGACAAGAGCCAATAAGGCACATCAGGGATCTTTTTACATGCCGCATAATCATACGACATGGCCGCCGAGGATTTTCTGCATCCCGAAAATCCGATGTCTGGGCCGGGGTCCCAATCGGACTCATTTGGGAGGCAGCCAGAGCAAAATCATATTTTTGAATGAATAAACTGTACAAAAAAAATTATTAAAGTATTTATTTAAATTTCGTTTTAAGCAAGAAACTTCCCAAGTAATTTTTCAAACATGATATTTTTTTAATATGATTCTTATAACTAATTTGGGATAAAAAAATTTCAAGGGTTTATTTTTAGGTTGCCTTTTAAATGTGAATGGTTTTAAGTGATCTCTCCAAAGCCACAGGAGAACTATAGAAAATAATTGAAATAACTTATGATCAGACCTATTCCCCAGTATTTTCAGCGAAAACATGTTCGTCTTTTGAGAGTATTTAAAATGTTTTCATTATTTTTAATTCAATAATTTCGTCTAAAAAATTTAAATACAATCGTCTAAAACTTTCATGAAAAATAAAAATTTAAAAATATGACTATTAGTTACAATACAATATAAAAAAGCTGAAATTTTCATATACTTCCCGAATTTCCGATCACTCTCATACCTAAACACTATGGACCCTATTTTCTAGGTCATAAATATTCCTCATATTTTTCATAACGTTATGTTCCTTTAGAGAATCTGTCTTTTAATTGCCTGATTTCTTGACTTAAACTCTTAACTAAAGTTTAACTTAGCAATCCATTAAGATTCCATTTTAGTACGTGACAATCTTATTAATAGATCGAAAGTTATTTAGGTTTTTTTCTTTTTTTGAATTTCTGATCTCGATATTGATCTGGCGTCATTTTAATTACCACTTCCTGGTGGTAATTATTTCATAATCACCAAGCCAATCCAAATTATGCATGGCTACAATAGTTATCTGACTCCTTGCATTTTGCGGCTTCTAATACATTAAGCAATACAAATAATATATTGCAAATAATATATTGTTACGCTATATTATAATACATTGATACTTCCTCGCAAATAATATATTGTTCCGCATTTACAAAAAATGTAACTTCTGGAAAATATTTGCTTGTGATGTAATCAATAACTATCAGAAATGTAAGGATGCTAGAAACACAATTGGTGCTCAGAGCTTAATAGTTGCTGGAAATGTAATCATTACTGAAAGCGTTATTGATATAGGAAACGTAAATACAGCTAGAAAGTGTTGAAATACAAGTTATGTACCCCCAAGAAAATCCTGAAATCTAATTCAAATTTACTGCTATTTTCGTTGTTTTCAATAAATCGTCTAAGTTATGATGCTAACTTCCCATTATTTTCTGCATAGTTTGTTTATCGACAGTGAATTTTTTTTCAGTATTTAGTTCTTACACAATATTGTTAAGTACTTTTAGATGAACTGAGCTTTACATGGAAGTTTAGAAATGGGGAATGTTAAATTTTCACTTTTTTCATCTTTAAGAGTTTTAAGCAGTGATGGTTAAAAGATATTTTTAAATCATATATTTAAATAAAAATTTATATTATTGAAGAAACGGATAGAGAAAAGAAAGGAACGAATAAAGAATGATTTCTACTCAATATTTGACACACTATGAGTTTTAGTGCTAGTCTTTCTAAAATATTAATTCGTATTATTCGTAACTTTTTTGTTATTTGTTATCAGATAAATTAAAAAATGAATTACCGTTGTTCTCCGTAAATTGGAATAGATTATTATAGTACTATATTGGAATAAATTATTATTGTAATTATTATTTTACCAAATTATATGATTTACTGTAGAGCCATTTTTCACTTACCATATACACAAGAACATAAAATGAGCATATCTACAAATGCAAGGAAAATTTTAAGTAGAATTTCAACTAAAATTATTCCCCTGTTCAAAACAAGTTTTAAACATTACTTAACATTATAAAACTCAAAAGACTCTCAAATCTGTAAGAGTATACCATATTGGTAAAGTATGATTTTTATAATTCATATTATTTAAGTCCCTGAACATTAAATAAATGCCGAATTGTCACGATTCAAATTGTTCATTGTTAACGTTAATTTATAACATTTAATTAAAGATATTAAACCACTGGAAGGTGATGTTTCATCAGGCATTGATTATTTATAGTATAGAAGAACTTTAAAATGCGCCTTTGTTTCCAAAATAATTCTTATGGGAATAAAACCGGTAAACTTTGATTAGTCGTAATTTTTTAAATTGATGCAGAATATATTAATTTTAAATCAAGTTAAATAACGCAAGTAGTATACATTGTTTTGGATAGACATCGAAATCCAAATTGCTTGTTTGATTCGAAATTAATAATTTAGTTTTTCAATAATTTAATTAATACAATTTTTTTATTACTTATTCGTGAATTTTTCCAATATCCCAACTATTTTTTAGTTATTTTACATTTTACTTACGTTTTTTATTAATCACATACATATTTAATAATATCCCGTATTTTTCATATTTTTTTATAAAAAATAATGTTTTTTTTAAATATTGTGCGTATTTTTTTTTAAAAATTTACTGATTAAATAAATATTAATATAATAATAAATATAGTTAAAAAATATCAGACTTAAAACTTCAGCGTTGTGTACGTGAAAAACAGAAGAAAGAAACACTTTTCTAAAATTTGTCTTTTCTTTCACTATAAAAAATTCAAATATTTCATTTTTTAAATTTTTTTGGAATCTTAGTGTAAACATTTCTCTTTGTTTCTGAGTCTTTGCTGCATAATAACAACATTGAAAAAGCCTCTTAAAAATACACAAAAGTGCATGAAATTATTCCAATGAAGTCATTTATCACTAATAAATATTTCTCCTCCCTTTGGAAACACTCTTGAAGTCTTTCATTTCAAAGATTTATTTCTAGTCGCAAATCGTAATGATAGTGGGATTACAATGGCAAAACATGGCGAATAAGAACAGAAAAACATGGTTATAATTACTGTTGCGCCATCTACTGTTCAGCGCAATAATTAAATGAAAAATAAATTGTATTAAGTTTTAATAATATTTTCCATTCCGGCTCATTTATCTCTATTTCCTTAATGTCTGTTTAAACCTGAAAATTTTAACTGAAATGTGGCTAAAATGACCTGTCTCAGTATTAAAAAATATTATAAAATTTTATGTTTAAATGAAATTTCAAAATAAAAAAGCATTCACAATATTGCATTCTTTAAGAAATTGGTGAATGTAATGAACTTTAGTTTTTAAAAATTAAAGGAATTAATTTTTCTTTTTCGATAACTAATTTTAAGCATCTATGCTTTGAGAAGAAAATTCTTCAATGTTCATCAATGCTTGAAATGTGATGATAAGTACTATGTTTACAAAATTAAATGGGTGTAAAACCTATGTAAAAAATATGTTTCGTGAGCTTATAATGCATCAGTTAATACCTTCTTTCCTCCTTCCAATACAATAAAAGTTCTTATTTATTAAATTGAAATTTTTTGAAAATTCAATAAACTGCATTGCATGTCCTACTGATATAATGTCTCAAATAGAACAATCGCAGAAATCAATTTTGATCAGATACTATAACTTAAAAGGTTTGAACTGGAACATGGAATTAAGAAAACATTTAAGAACATGATACTGCGTTCTGTTTTTAAACCAACTGATTTAATCTTATAAAGCGGGTTAATTTTTAATATTAGTTACAAAGAACAATAAAAGATGGCACTGCTAACAAAGAAAGCAATCTTTTCTGAGTAACAGAGGACAAAACTAACCAGCCAAACATAGCAGTAGAAATAGTTTGGTACTCAGTGAAAAACGTTGTTTATAAACTTTGCAGTTTGAAGCGCCATGTGCTGATGAATTTTGTAAATAATTTTGAATATTTTTGAAAATCCGTTACCTTATTGTTTTCTTATTGAAATATGGCAAACTGCTCATTTTAGACTCTTTCCGTTTCTTTATTTCTTTTTTTTTTCAGTTCATTTTTTCAATCTTCGGTCATTTTTAGCTCACCCACATTATTATTATTATTATTTTAAAAACCCCTTTTCAAGACCTGGCCCATTTTTTGAGTTTATGTCTACCAATGTTCAACTCCGCAGCCTTATAATTTTAAACACAATCCAGAAGACAAGAGAACTCATGGATAAAGTATTGGGAGAAGTTTGCCTTCCTGAAAGATATTTGATAGAACAAACCCACATTTGCGTTACAGGGACATGAAAACCACGGAAACCTCCTACGATTCCATGATCTGTCTACCACTGAGAATATTTGACGTCAGCACTGTGGCTAGCCAGGTGCGGAACCTTCATAAATTTTGCAATTAGTAATAACATTCATTAATTGCCCGTTAGTTTGCATTCGGATAAATTTTGAAAAATTCGTGTCTGTGAGTTGTTTATACTGCCGTTAATATTATAATCACTTTGTTAATATTATTATAATGCAGTTAATTAATAAGACATATATTGATTATATGATACAGCTATTTAAAAGTGTAATTTCACTGTTGGACGCATTTGACTAATATTGAATTACAAAAAGCATTTAACTTTTAATCCTGACATTTAAATGATCTGACAGATATAAAAAACTTATTTTTTCATGACATTGGCAAATTGACTGAAACTAATTTAAGTTCTTATCATTAAACGGAAAAGAGTAGCACAATAAATTGTTTAATAAACGAATGAATTCCGCTGCAATTTTATTTATTTTTAAAGATTTTGAGGATTCTAAAAAATCTCCCTTGTCATTTTCCCTACCTTCTCTGATACTTATCAGGCAGGGTAATCACTTGCCAGCATCTTCTGTTTTACGAGTCTCGGAAGAATACATAAACGTAAGGAAAATGTCTTCCCATGTCGTTATTCTCAGAGTCGGAGTAATTTGTTATCTACCTCTTAATTATCACTCTACAACTGTTATTTTATAGTTTAGCCTTAGACTTATATCGTGCTTTAAAAATGAGTACATAATTGCTAAATAATTATCGTCAAAAGCATATCTGAGTTAAAAACCGATAAAAAGATTATATTCTATTCCTTAAGTTTATTTTTTTTAAAATTTCTCTGTTTTTTTTCTTAAGTACAGTATTTAGTAAAACTTACATCCTGTGTAACTTTTTATCTATAGATCAGATTTCTGCGAACTAAGTTTGTAATCTCATTGGTTTAAAGAGAAGTTTTCATACTAACTATTTAATTTGCGCTGATAATTATTTAAAATACGGAAACAGCTGTGTAATTTTCAGATTAAAACGTACTTTCTCTAAACTAATGTGTTCTTTTTCTAATGGATTTATATTTTTGAAATAAAAAATATGGGAGATAGCTGCAATATGACTTTTAGATTCCTGAAGGTCGGTATACAATAATATTGTCTATCATGTTAACCTATTTAGGCATATCTATAAGGCTTTATTCAGGGAATTATAAAGTTTGGTCTCTAGTTCAGTTTGTACAAAAATATTTTGATACTATTCACATTATTTTTTGTTTATTTTTTATTCATTATTACAATCGTAAAAGTGCTAAGTTATTGTTATAAACGTTAAAGTGAAAGGAAGAGAAATTTTTATATCATCTCAAACTGTATAATATAAAGTTTAAAAATTTAGAAATTGTATCAATTGTTTGTAAGAATTCAATTGTATTATTCAATTGCCTGTAAGAAAATTGTTTATTTTTAAAATTACATTTGCTGCTTTCCCATGTAATGGAAGTTTGTGTAGCATGAAAGAAAACAGAATCTTAAAAATTTAAGGTTATAGGATTTAATCAGCTCAAAATAATAGAAACTAAAATAGTGAAGTTTTATTTAGCAATCCCAAATCCAATTAAACATTATTTAATGTTTTCTTGGATATTTCCAAAATAGGTGATTAAACAAACAGTTCAGATCAACTTTAAGTACTACATTTATTGTGAAATTTTTAGACAAAAGCAAAAGTAAATAAATATATTATGGTCAACACACATAGTAGTATCAGGAAAAAAATTTTGACAGTTTCTTTTTAAATTTTATATCATTTTTGGAATAATTATTAAGAAATATAATAACTATAATGTAAAGTAACATAAATTCATTAAAAATAATATTATTGTGTTTAATTCTAACTTTATAGCTGTCGACAAAAATAAATTCAGCTAAAATATATTTTAATGCATTTTTATATCACCTAAACATTTTTAGAAATAAAATTTCTGAAGGCAGGAAATATTTCGAAAAACGGGAAAAATGAAAAGCGATATGTCAAATATTTCAAAAACACAACCCAAAGAAAAGGATGACAAATGCGCTATTATTAGAGTTCACGCCAACATGTCACCTTAAATTTCTGCCAAAGATATTTTTTCTCACTTTTTTTGCAACTGGTAATTTACAACTTCTATGGTTTTTTCTTTTCATATTTTTTTTTATAAAATCGTAGTTCATTCTAAATTTTTTTTCCAGCAGCAATTTTCTTCTTTTATCCGAGTTTGATGCGCTATGAAATATGTAATTTATAGGGAAGTAAGGTGAAAAAGTTTAAAACGCTCTGACGTTAAATCTTTTGGAATTTAAAACATTTAGATTCTAATGCTACTTTAGAGTGTTTTACAAAGAGCTTGCTTTCATGAATTCTTTTAAGCATTGATTTTTTAAATAACACAAAAAGTACAACAGAATAAAATCTGTAAAAATTTGTATTATATAATAATACTAATTTTTACAAGTTTTATTCTGTTAAATAGAAATAGTTATTTCTAACTATTTAACTGATGTGTGATTTTTCAAATACATGCATAAGAATATTTTTAGTTTGCAGTTGTTTATTATATATGTTTTCGGAATTCATATATCGTAATAAAAGCTTTGGGGACTTTAGTCATATAATGCCTCTTTTTAATTGAGTTTTGATTTTCTCAAAGATTATAGCTTTCTTCGATAAAAAAAATCTCATTTATCATCTTTTTAATTTTTTCTCAGCAACAATTTTCTAATTTTCTTCGTTTACCTGATTTTGCGCTATGGAATATGTAAATTACAAGGATGTAAGGTGAAAAAGTTTAAAATACTCTGATGCTAAATCTTTTGAAATTTAAAACATTTTGATTCTAATGCTACTTTAGAGCATTTTACAAAAAACTTACTTTTATGAATTCTTTTACGTCTTGATTTTTTTAAACACGAAAAGTACAACAGAACAAAGCCTGCAACAATTAGTACTATTATTGTTAACTATAAATGTTTATTTTTAACCATTTCACTGCTGTGGGATTTTTCAAGTACAGTCCCGATTTTTCGAGTCCCGATTATCCAAGCCCCGAGTATACGAGTTTCCGCTTTAACCGCACTATCAAATATTTCAAGGTTTTGTTTTGTTCCACTTTATTCCTTTATTTTTAAAACTACCACCGAAACAATTTCTGAATTTTATATTCCAAACTCTCAGGAAAACAAGCTAACTGACGCTGACGAACAACACGAGATTATCGATGAAATGATCGTAAATATCGTCAATGATGAAAATGAATCTAGCGAAGATGATGAAGAAAGTGACGCTGAAAATCAACACATAAAAATCTTTTATACAGATGAACTAAAAGCTATCGAATATAGCAATATAGCAATATCGATTATAACAATTTGAATATTACCTTTTATTTGAATATTACCTTTTATTTTAATATTTTATTTGAATATTACCTTTTATTTTATTATATATACAAAACAAAAAAACCGCCAAAGTAATGTAAAACAAAAAGCGATTACCGACCATTTTAAGTAAAACCTCTTTAATTATCGTAAAATATGCTCCTTAAGTGTTTTTAAGTAAGCTTTTTAATTATAATATAAATTTTAAGGGGAGTACTCTTGTAAATTTTGTATTTGTTAAATATATTACATTCATACCTGCTCTTTTTCTTTCCTTTTTTATACTCCGTGATTTAACCGAATTTTTCGGTTATCCGAGTTAGTCGTGAGCCATATTAACTCGGAAAATCGGGACGCATGTAAACTACTTTTACATCTATAGTATACCCAAGAGATTTTGAGCTTCCTGATTGGATTTCTCGGTACTGCCTTCTGTTACTTCTTTTTGTACCTCCTCCCCAATATCATTTCTCCGTAGTTTGATCACAAAATGTTAATCAATCATAAATCATTCCCATTATATTTCTGATACTAATTTTAAGACAAATGTGAAAGTTTTGTACGAAATATAAAATAGCGTCATCAATAGTCTTTTAATAATAACACATTAATTTAAATCTAATTTGCGTTAAATTTATTCTTATATTTTTCTTCATTTGTTTAAAATATTTTTTGTACTTTTCAGTATAATATTTTTTAATATTACTGTTATGAATTTCAGGTAAATGATCTGGGTAAATAATCTTTTTAACTGGGTACTGTTATGAATTTCAATAAAAAACCATGTATTGGTGAAACATCAAATTAGTACAATAATAATATTAAACATAAATTAAAGCTTTATTAGCTAGCTTTTATATAATAAAAATAAAAATTGATTAATATTCAAATTAAGTAGTTTTATGAATCTCCTTATGCACTTAGAAATTAAAATCTATTACTTTAATTTATTAAGTGTGATTGTAGAACCATTCAGTTCAGTTTGAATTTATTATATGAGATTTTAAAATGTATATAAATATTATTGTAAAATTATGCTTGATTATTTGAAAAAGATTTTATCATATATTAGAAGAAAATATTATTTATTAAAGGTATCTGATTTCCTTGTTGATTTTTTGTTCAACTTCACTCTTATTGATATTGTTGCTTGACAATTAGAATTTTTTGAAACTTTCTTTTACATTTTTCCTGTGCTAAATTTAAAACTTTTAATTTAATTTTAATAATCCACAAAAAAGTTATAAAATATTAATTTAATTCGATAATTATTAATTTAATTCAATAAATATCAAGAAAAAACTATTGAGTTTTCATTGGTGGATATAAGAATTGAACAAGGTAATTAAACTTCGATTTCAATGATCAATAAATTAGAGTGATATTAGCTTCATAAGAATTCATGCATGTGATAATCATAAATTTAACGAGAAAATCATTTCCTATAAAAATTAAGTACAAAATATTTCTTAAAATAACTAAACTACTTACTTATCAACAAACAAATCTTTCTCCCTAAGGTTTCGAAGTTCCAGAATTTCATTTCGTATTTGTAAGTTTCCCCAAATTCCTTTACCCACGTGCTGCAATCTTCTAAATTTCGAACATTGCTTCGAAGGGTAGTAATGTTTGATGAAATAGTTTCTATTTCATTTTTAAATGAAAAAGGCAGTTTCTCATGCGAAAAAACAGACATTTCAAGTTTGGAAAACAAAAGCTGGAGTACAGAAATCGCTCAAATCTGAAAGTAATAAGCATGGCAGAATGAAATAGCCATACGTCACAGAAGGCGTTCTCGAGAAATCCAATCATCGTGCTCAAAATCTCTTGAGGATACTACAGATGTAAAGAGAGTTTACATGCTATCGGGACTCCACTGCACATGCATCAAGTTCTCGATGTGTTTGGTTCTCAATTCTTTATTACATATGTTTTTGGTAGTCATATATCTTAATAAAAGCTTTAGTGACTTTACTCATAGAATGCCTCTTTTTTACAGGGTTTTGGTTTTCTCAAAGATTATAGCTTTCTTTCATGAAAAATCTGATTTATCATCCTCTTTAATTTTTTTCAGCCGCATTTTCTTTTTTTTTAATTCGAATTTTCGCTTTGAAATATGTAATTTATAAGGATGTAGGTGAAAAAGTTTAAAGCACTCTGATGCTGAATCTTTTGGAATTAAATTCTAGAATTAGATTACATTTTTAGAACCTTTGGAATATTTAGACTTTTTTCAGCAGCATTTTCTTTTTTTCTATCCGAGTTTGCTGTTTGAATCATGTAATTTATAAAGATGTAAGGTGAAAAAGTTTAAAGAACTATGACGTTAAATCCTTTGGAATTAAATTCTAGAATTAGATTAGATTTTTAGAACCGTTGGAACATTTAGATTCTAATGCTTTTTTTAAAAATATTTTACAAAAAAAACTGCTTTTATGAATTCTTTTACACATTGATTTTTTTAAAATAAAGTTAGCACAAATACACGTGGCCAGCCTATCCTTTCAACCTTTTTTAGTAGGATTTGTAACGCTCCTACATCATAAAATAGTTTACATTAGTTTTGTCCATAATTTTGCTAAAATAGGAGGCAGCAAACAAATGCAGATTCCATTCATAAAAATAACGTAATTATGAAGAATTTAATTAAGAAGAGCATGAAAATAAGATAAATTTATGTTTGAAAATTAAAATATGAGGGAAAAAGAGCTTGGCATACTTAGTGTAACATTTCTCAATAGGTTTGCTCTTTTTATTTACCCAGTAAACATTTCCTATTTTTTTTATCCATTACGAAAATATTCCTATATTTGAAAATTATGGAAAATTTCCTCACAGCTACACATTATACCTCATTATTAAATATTTGTTAGTAATTTTTCAAAATTTAATGTTCAAACTTATTTATTCCTAGCTCAAACTCCCCATTACGATCGATAAACGAATTATGATTTTTATTAGAATTGTTCTTTTCAGTGTATGTGCTTGGTACACTGTATATTTTCATTCTGAAATTAAAGTAAAATAACTAGAAGCAAGTCTGCCTATCCAATTAACTATAAAATTTATGATTAGGAACCTTTTTTTACGATTTTGAAACCGTTTACAACTGGTACAGCTAAAACCCGTGAATACAAAACTATACGGTTCTGTAGCCATTTTCAACTAGCATAGTTTTTAAACCATAAAAATTAAACTTAAATGAACAATGGAGATCTGTGATTGATGGGCCATTTTATGTGTGGATGACAGTTTCGTATTCTATTAGTCTAGAGTCACCGATTGAAGAAATATTGCGGTATCAACACTAGAATTCAAACCCTTGTCTAGCAGGTCATAAGGGTCTAGATTGCGCAGATAGAATTCGGATTGTTGAGCCGTATTATGTAAATACAATCAACAAACATTTTATTTCACATTTAACAATTTGAATATTACCTTTTATTTGACTGTTTTGTTCAAATATTATTGAGCGTTTTGTTTACTGTTTTCTTTAAATATGGTAAAATAACAATTAAATAGATTGTTATTTAATATTTTTTAATAGTGTATTTCCATCAGTTCACTATCTAACAGTATATAGTATTTGAGTAAATACATACGGATATACATTTTCATAAATATACTATTTAGTGTCTGAGTGATATTCTAATTATATTCAACATAGGTAATTTTTCATTTCTAACAGACAAGAAACTTAACGATAAAAATCGTTTCGGGGAAAACCATAGGAGAATTATGTTACAAATGAGTCCGGGGTGTAAGATGATTCTGATTCAATTTAACGTGAATAATCATTCTTCATCGAAATAAATCCATCAGTTATGAAAGAAATTGCTATGTTTTCATGGGCTTCAAATTCAATTTATTATTAAGTATCACTGTTTTTGCCTTTTGTCAATATTTCCTCTTAATTGGCAAAAAAATATCAACAATTGCTTATTCAGTTTCATCAATAAAAATTATTTTTATATTGACATTAATGAAATTGGTAGTTCCAACAGTAGTTGTTTAATTGAAATTTAATTTGTTACTGATATTTTCATTTGAAACAAAAAAAAAGGAAAGAAAACTTTTTCAATTTTCCATTTTGCCCGTACTTGCAAATTCAGCTAATTTATATATTCATTATTTTATTTCATCGAAAAATCGATAAGTTTATTTAAAAAAAGGAAATTACCTCCACCCGTTAACTTTATATTGGCGAAAAGTAAAGGAACCAAGACTTTTAAATAAGCAGTGTAGTATAAAGAATGAAATAAAACTTTTATTATCAACTTAACTGTCAACAAGAACATTTTCTGTTTAACAAAATATAATTTTTGTGTGGCAATACTTTTACATAAAAATAGTTCTTTTTATACTATGTTTAAAATATTTATTACAAACTCAATACCGCATCTATGCCCTAATCAACCTCTAGATATGAACTGAGATTTACTCAAATGCATTATTATATTTTTGAGGTAATTTAAGTGTGCAATTAGCCGTGAAAAAAATAACGTTATATTCAATATTCATGGTCAGTTTTGCGCAGGACGTTTACGTTGAATTCGGGAGCTTGCATATCTGATTTGTATCAGTTTCTATGCCCATGTGTGTATGCCGATCATTTTATATGTTGTTAAGGTCGGAAAAGTAAAAAACGCCATCAAGTACTTAATAAGGGTCATTTTTCACATAGAATTATCTTTGGACAAGCAAATTTTACAATTGTGTGTAGAAAAAAAATTCAATTCACTTAAAAAGTCATGTTTAAGTCGAGCTATATCGGAATTCGCAAAAGGCATAATTAACGTTAAGGAATCAAAACCTTGGATCCCTCTCTGCACCAAACTATTGGGACTATATTTCCCTGATTGCGGCAATCAATTTATTTCGTTGATCAGAAATCCGAATCCATTGAAAAAAAGGATATGTTTATTTAGATAAAGTACGTTTTTTGTGTCTGATTTCGTAACTTTAAATGTACTCTGCACTTATGAATAAGAATATTTGAGGTCCTCCTCTCGAGTCATTAAGATTAAGTCCTATCATTAGATCAAAAGTTATTCAGGGAGATAAGTTTTATTGCGCACTGTACGTTACTTCAAAAAATATTTTGCCAACTTTCAAACCCGAAAGATAATTCCAGTATAGTTCTTCAGGTCGATCAGAGGACTCAGACCGACAGGAAAATTGTAGAGAATAGAATACTACTAAAGAGCCTGTTAAAAAAATTCGAGAATTAAAGACTGAAAACGTCAAACCATAGAAGTTGAAATATGAAATGGAAATTAAAAGGGCATTTTAAGGATAATATTTGACGATAAAGATAAGATGATATATCTACTCGTGTGTTGTGTAAATGTACCAATGTGACAGTCATGAAGATGTAAATGAGGATCGAAGCATTTCTCGTTATGGCAGCTTCAGAAATACTGTAATAAGTAATGATATATAAAAGATGTCTCCGTTAAAATAGAAATACATCTACGTATTAAATACATGATTATTGTTTACTCCAATGTAAACTGTATTCCAGATACATTAAAGCTTTTATTATAAGTTTTAGTTATTGGTAAAATCAACAAGAAGAGAAAAGTAGATTCTGTACTGAAAGCAGTTATACATCATGCATGTATACAAGTTTCATTTGCACCATTGAAATTAGGACATGTAGCTTAATTACACTACAATTAAAGATTGAGATTTGCAGTTCAGACAATAAATCATGAGGGAAATTTTAGAGTCTATTTAGGAGTTCTTGTTCTTGATTGTTCCGTTGCAATAGAACAAGTAACTATCATTCCCATCCCTTTGATATCTTTTAAAAGCCCAGAAAATGCAATAAATACGCAATTCATAATATTGGTCATAATAAAATTATGATGGATGGCCATAGAACTTTTCATGGAATAGACATTATCGCCTATGTAACTCCAACTGGAAAATTTTTAAGAGTCATCAAGAAGCGTCTAGTATCATTTAAAGAGCTGAAAAGATCGGGACAAATCCTAATTAAAAATTATCATTCTCAGGCCAATGTGATACTTTTCTTAAAGTATAACATGAAAGATATCGCGTACATGGACCCATATTCAAATCCAGATAATTTATTCACCATCTCACATTTTCTCAGCAACACTATCCCAGGATGGGAAGGTGTATTCTAACTGCTTCATAAAGATAAGCATCTTGAAGATCATCCTCATCATCATCTGATCAACGACATTTTTTTGTATTTCCTGGAATATGGTAATAGCTTGGTCAGGGAAGCAGGGAAATATGGTAATAGTTTGGTCCCTTATGTTACTTTTACTTTTCGCGTATTTTGTCATATTTCGAGATTGTTTTGATTGAATTAAAAAAAATTGCTCACAATTATAAAGTTTGTTTATTTAAAGAAATTAACATACAAAAAATATTTTAATTTTAATAAATATTTATTATTTTATTTATTTTACCTTATAATAGTAGAAATAATTTTAAAATTGTAAGGTATAAATTTTAGCACAAATTTAAAGACTTTAATTTGATACGGCAAAGCATGAAATATGAACTAAATCAGTTGAAGAATTCCTCAGAAATCAATTTTTAAAAAGTCAGATATTTAAAGTTTGATTTGTCAGAAAATATACTGCTAATTTTTTTTCAAATTTTGTATTTTGCCACAGAAAATTACAATCTAAGTTTATATAAAAAATTTTATTTCCTACAATTCAAAAACTTTTTGACTATTATTAAATAAAATAATAAGTAATTATTAATAATTATTAAAATTATTTTTTGCATGATTCAACAAATTTCCTAATTTCAAGCAAAAAAAAAAGTTTAATTTGCTGAAATTCTTAAGATGTGGCGAAATACGCAAAAAGTTAGATTGACTTAAAAGAGTGCAAGCTTTCGACTGCTCTCCTGGCCGAAATAGTGGGACCATATTTCCTTGATTGCTGGCTACTTTGGAACTAAAAGATCATAATCCGTCGAAAAAAGGCATGTTTTTCTAGAAAAAGTATTTTTTCATCTCTGATTTCGTAACTTAAAGTATCGCCTGCACTTATCAATCAGCATATTTCTTGTCCCCTTCTCGAAAAATTTAGTTTGAGTCCTAGTACGTGAAAATTCTATGATGAGATCAAAATTATTCGGAGGGATTCATTTTTTTTCCTTTCTTTTTTCTCAATGTCTAACGGTTCTTTAACGAAACTACGAATCTACGAGAAAATTTTGAGGAAAGATATTCGGTAGTGCATTATATTTCATTTATGCCGAATACAATAACTGGCTGATAGTCGTAGCACTACTGTTAGTTTCTCTATGAGGATTGTCATTTTCATGAAAATCTAAATGCTCGTCCTAAATCTTCATCCTCATCTCCACTAACAGATGACTACAGTAGCATAAATTGTTGTAACCATTTCCGAATTCCTTAAATAATACTATCATCGCTACATTTTGGACAATGATTTTATTTTTTTGTATTTTATTAATCATATGACATAATATTAGGGCATTTAGAGCATTGCTTCCCTCTACTAAGAATGCTGTTGTTCTTAAAATAGTAACATTGTTTCAGTAAGACTAAATTAAGGGTGTCCAATGTTTTGGAGGAAAGGGCCAAACACCACTTGTAAGCATACCGGTCATTTGTAGCAGGTTGACCAATTATTATGTTAGACAATTATTATAAAAACAAAATATTTTATGAGACACCTTGGGAATGAGTAAGTAAATTAAATACTTTTAAAATTTATTCAAAATTGAATATTTCTGGTTAAAAAATTTTCTCTTCAAAAAGTATATTTTTTGAAATAACATATAAACATCTAAGAAAAAAGTAAGGACTTCTTATACAAAAATTCTTTTTAAAAATAATGCATTGATAAAGACTAAAAACTTATGCGTTGGGGAAACTTAATATTTACCTTACTGAATGAAAGAAAGTTTACTTTATTAGAAATACAAATACATATCTGAATCTTTAACTGAATTCAAATTATATAAGTTGAAGCAAAATCATTATAGCGTAAAATAAGGTTCAACATTTAGCTTGATTATTAGATATTAATCTGCCTAAAAAAAACTTTTTGCAGCTGCATTTTTTCTGCAGAAGCAAATTTTCAAATAGTAAACAGCTAATAATTCAAGTATCTATTTATTTTTCCAATTTCGTGGGCCGTTTTTCTTTCAAGAAGCATGATGAAATACGTAGAAAGAAGCGTGCAAAAAACTGCTTGAAATGATGGCCTATGCATAAATAAAACATGCGGAAAAAATTATTTTAATACGAGATTTGAAATACATTCATTAAGTTTTTCCACTGTGTCCTTATGCAGTCGCTTGCCACATATTAGAAATTTCTCGAAAAAAATTCTTAAATAAAATAATTTTATGTAAGAATTTTTTATAGTTTAATAATTATAATTTAATAATTCTTAAAAAATTCTTATTTAATTGTTGTATACCATATTTTAAGAAAATGTCCAGTATCGTACACTCCCTAATTGGTGATTATTGACTATTAGAATATGAAACCCTCATTTGCGCATAGATGGGGACACCAGGTGAACTAGTTAGGCAACATTCTGCAGTTCATTTGACAAAACACTACTCGACTACAGCCTTACTCCCCTATCTAATACCTAACGAAAAGCATAACGCAACGAATGTACTGTTAAATTCCATTCTCACGGCTTAAAAACATTGCAAATTGTAAATGTATATTTGTAAACAGTATATTTGTGAGTTTACAGTTTACCATACCGGTTATAACTAGTTTCAACCATAAAGAAAAATAAACTTTCTTTACCTTTAACTTTATAGTTAATTGGATAGATAGACTGTTGCAGATTATTTTACCTTAATTTTAGATTGGAAATTCCGCAGTATGTGCACTCTCTTTATAACAATAGACCTTAACAACAACAACGAGTCCTCACTGCCCAAATTTTTGGACTTTCTGAAGCATGTCCTGGCTAAGACGATTAAAGTTTTACATTATTAGCGAAATTCTTAAATAAAATTTATAAAAAAAAATTCTTGAAAAAAATATGTTAAGTTCAATACAAATTTATAATGAAACTACACAGGACAGATAGTGTATATAATATTTTGGAATTTTAAAAACTTTTTTGGAAATCAATTTTATTAAAAAACAGTCAAAAATGGCATTGATTTCCATAGAATTGGCGCAAATTGATTTTGTCAGAATGTGATTGTGCTTCATTCATTATTTTAATGTTGCAAAATTATAAATTAGAAAGAAAGTGAATTTTTGATAGAACCTCCATTCTAACTTCAATTAAAAAAATTAGAGATAAATAAGTCTTTGTCTTGTTTCTAAAATGAAGTTGTTACTCTTTTTCTAGAAAACACAATGGTTCATTTTATTGAAATCACGTCATATTTTATTATTATAATATAAGGCTATAACATAAAATTAAAACAAAAACATGAAAAGATTATTGAAAGCGCGTCACTATAAGAAATTATATAGTGGATGTCATTATTTATATCCATTTAACTTTTGTACCATGTGGTGTTAAAAAAAATTGTGTTTAGGTAGGGTAAAAGGGCTTGACAATGAAATATGAACTACTATGAAAATATGAACTACTATGAAAATATGAACTACAGTGCATGATTACACTTGAATATACGAGTAAGACTTTTCCCATCTGGTGTGCAACTTCAAAGCGAACGTTCATATGCTAAGAATAATACCTGCTAGAGGAAAAAAATAAATTAAAAAGCTGAAGAGATTTACTGATTTAGTACGAATACATACCGTGAAGACTTTATACTGATTAAAAATGCTTTAAATGAACAGTCATTTGTTCTGGATTTTTTACTCTGTGTTGCGGCGGAGAATGAAAAAAAAAAGAAAATAATCTGGAGAAAAAAAAGCTCAAGACAAATTAGAACATCGAAAATATTTGGTATATATATCAAGATGTTTATTTTATTTTTTTTATTTTTTGTTAGATCGAAATTCAAAATCCAAAACAGAAATTCAGTGGTTTTAGTTCAAACAGATTGGAATTAATTTTGATATAATGGATGAAATTTAAAGTTTCAAGCAAAATAGTTTTTATCAGTCTATATTTCTAATGAATACAAATCAGTTGTTCAGAAATTTAAAATTTCAGTTTTATTTTGGAGGTGATGCCAATGCCATTTTTAAATTTTACAAACAATCAAGTTAAAGTTCCTCTTTAACTATTTTGAGAAAAGAACAATGATTCTGAAGGTTTCTTCTAGGTTCCACTGTTAACGTATTCCCTTGCGTATAGCACTTTTATAATGACTCTGCACCACTTTTATACCTACGTTCGAAGTCATTCTAAATGGCCCTTAGAGGGTAACCTTTATGCGTGAATTAATAACGCACAGTATTTTTCCATCAATTGTTATTTTTTTAATTTTACTTTTGTAACTTCAGTTTTTTTTTTTGAAAGTTTATCCTTACAACTTACTGTTATAATTAAATATTATCAGTGTAAATAAATCTCAAATGCAACTTTAGAAAAAGAGATGAATCTGACCGGTATATGTTGCTATTCGTTAGATAGTATAAGTAAAAATTATGCTATTAGGCGAGTATAATAAAATTCAATTAAAACTATTTAAAGGGAATACAGAGTTTAAAACAAATGATACATTTCAAGCTAACATATCAGTTTTCTTTTATTTTTACCATCAGTGAAATTTAATCTGTTATTCTCCGCAACCTTTTATACGACTCCGTATTTTTTTTTCTCTTTCTAACGTATCGAACGAAATAAAAGTTCCATTAACACAAACTCAGTTTCACTATCATTGACAGCAAGATTCTTTTCAGACCCCGGGTTTTAACCTCAGAAGCTGCAGCGAGGAAAAAACAAAGAAATAAAACTATTACCTGTATAGCTACCTTTCTCCTGTTACACTTTGTTCTTGCCTAGCTGGAAAAGCTTTCAGATTTCAGTCAAGGAAAAGAAAACTAATTCTTTTTCCCCCTCCAACTACTACTCGGTATCTAAGAATTGAAGGGACGCAATAAAACTTTCCGAAATTGTATACAGTGCTCGTTTTAATTCCTAAAAGAAAATTCTCTTAGAGTCAAAGTAAAATAATATTTTAATTCCTTTCTCTTACACTGCTTAATGGTGAATAATGACAAAATTTATAAAGAAGTGAAAAGATTTAAAAATGAAGTGCTTTGTCCAAACGTGGAGCTTTTGGATTTTTGTCTGATATATAATTGATGTTATTTTAAAGTCGCTTTCATGAAACTTTAAAGTTAAAAATTAGAGGAAAAAAAACTATCTTCATTGTATTAAAGAATTCAGTTTGTTAAGAGTAGAATAGCGTTGGCTAAAGTGAAAACTGGTGTTTTAATGCAGAAAAATGTTTTGTACTCAAACTGTTAAAAAAGATTAAAGAATGAGAGTTTCTCAAATATACTAAATTCAATTTACATTTATTCGTGCTAAATTTTTAAATTAACACAATTTTTTCCCTATTAGCATGCTCTACGTTTCGAAGATTGAAAAATTTTACTTACAAGGCAAGGAGCGTTTCAACAAGCTAACATTTTTTGAAATTAAATGTCATTGATAAAATAGGAAATCGATGTTTTTCACGAAAAAGTATTTATGAAAGATTTTGTTCTAAAATAGATGAAAATTACTATTTCTTAAAGGTTAAATTACGTTATATCGTAAGATAGGCAGTGAAATTTGCTATAAAAATGTGAAAAAATATTGTGATGAGCTACACTTTACAAAACGAGTAGCATTTTTACATTAAACTTTTTTCTGTTTTTTGCCGTGATGGCTCAGTGGTTGAAGACTCTGATCTGTCGTCCTTGGGAATAAATGGCAAGATTGAAACCTCGGTGGCTGCTCAAGTCAACCCAGCTTCAGATCGATGGGTACTAATTTTTCAGAGTAGTAGAGGTGGCCTGTTCGTGATTCTGACTACTTCACCACAACCATGCCATTGGTATCAAATTGTAGAGGCCTTACCACCAAGCTCCCCCACCCCATGGTTCTCAGCGGTCTATTCCAAGAATATTTTATTTATTTTTTGTTTTAGTGTTGTTTCCAGGTCAATGCCTAACAAGGTTCTAAAAGCTCCATCAGGTTGCACTGTAATGTACAGTATAAAAAATTCCTGATCAAATTGCCGTAAAAAATACCGGCACTCAGGCATCAGTACTTATACCGTGAAATCCAATTTTACCGTAAAAAGGTAAGAGAATAAAATCCGATATACTTTAATTTTTACAGTATTATTTACTGAATCACTGTAAATATTACTGTAAAATGGATTTTACTATTACTGCAATTAGAGTGCCAGTACTTTTTGCTGCAATTTGATCTGTTTTTTTTACATTGTGCAGGAATATCTTATCATTTATCATAGTATTTTTTTACCATAAAGGCTTGTAAGAGTAATCAGAAGCCACAAGTTTCAAAGATGCGCTTTTATAGAAATAGAGTGCCAAGCATATCTTAATAAAATTTCACACTACAGAACAATTCTGAGCATAATATGAAAAAGATCATTTCAACTATTTCAGACTAAAATCCTTAAAGAAAAAGGGTGATTGGGAAGTGTGGCAATGTAGTGATCCTGCTTCGAGAAAATTTTGCAAGACCAGTGAATGGCCTAAAAATTAAAGAAATATTTTCTGTTACAGAATAACTTCTGAAGCCACTAATGGAATGATTTGAAATGACAGTCAATAGGCTTATTTGCCTTATTTGAATCTTTGTGTTTTCTTAAGCTTTTAAATTATATTTTTTTAGAAATAATCTGTGCCTACTTTTGCATTGTCGATTTTCAATTCGCTATATTAAGATGACCATTCTGAAAATTTGACACACTACTATACTTCTCAAAGGTCTACATAAAAGGAAACTTATATTAGAGTGTAAACATGCAAAACAGTAGAACACATTTAATATTTTCCAACATTTTCAATGTTGTTTTAATAAAACTTTGTATATTCCAACTATTGAGTTTCTCATATTAAATATTATAAATCTAGAAAATAAAAAAAGATACTACTTGCCATATTTCAGTAAACAATGAAAAACTAAACACCAATCACTGAAATGATTTTTTTATGCAAAAATCTTAAATTATACCCAATAAATATAATATTAAATTCAGTATATAAATAGTTAAATTAAATTTCATATGGATGTAAATATTAAATAGCAATGCACGTCATTCTTTATCTCCATTTATTGATATTTCTTTTTATTAATTGGTTTAATAAATTACCTTATATCTATAACAATAATGTCATAAATATTTATATAAATTAGAATGTTGTGCGCTACTGCGTTTTAGAGTTTGAAAGACGTATCCAAACTGAGGATGTTAGTAGCAGAATGATCAAACAAAGGCCTAAGTTTGGAACCTAATTATGAGCTTCGCATTCTCTAGTTTATACTATCATGCCAAGATCGGAAACTTCAGAGAGGGGTGTACCACGAGTTGGTCACTTTCCCCGACCCCCTTGTCGGCATCAACAAGGGATCGCAAGTTTAGATGAATCTAAATTAATTAATTTCCTCGGCATTGTGAATGATTTCGAACTAAAACACATTATGTAGACATCGGGTATTATTAACAGTCAAGAACCTCCCTGAAATGCTTCAAATAACTAAGGTTCCATATGTCATTATAAAAGTAAATTAACGTCATATAGTTCCAAAAACCATGTATTATATACTTTTAACCATTACATACTTTTAACCAACCAGATATACTTTTAACATAATATATATACATTGCAAAATTATGCTAAAAATACGAAATAAAATAGCAAAGATATTGTGTCTCTTTATAACCTTAATGTTTCAAAAATCATTACCATAGCGGTTCAGTAAAAATCCCCTTGCTTTTTGGTGTTCCCATTGACTCAAACACACTGTAAATTTTACCATATTCTGGAAATTTTGACTATACCTTTTTTCTCAATTTAGATTAATTACATGCCGGACAGGTGGCCGAGTGGTTACCGCACCTGATTGCGAAGTAAATGGCTGCGGGTTCGAATCCCACTCTGGGCATGAATGTTTCTCTTTATGTGTTGTCCTCTGTTGTGTGTGATGTGTGAATGTGGCCCACCCTATGAACGGGTTTGTGGCAGTGTGGCGTTGGTAATGTTGCTGGGTAATGTTCACAGGTGCCCACTGGGTAACGTAAAATCAGTAACAATTCCGGCATCTTTTAAGCCGAAGAATAAAGTTCAGTGCCTGCCATTTGAAAAAAAAAACTCTAATCTAAGACTTAATCAATAATTTCTTTCGGATATGAAATACCTACATAAGAAATATCTTGATAAATTAATGGATATGTTAATATATATTAATAAAGATAAGATGGATATTAATAATATAAAATGTATTGATATATTAATATTGATAAATATTTAAATTGTTCAAAAGAAAGTTGTTGGTGCAAAATTGCGGTGGGAAAATATGTCCATTTATAGTGTCAATATCTAGAGGACATTCCTAGAGGAAAAAGTATCTATGTGGTAAGTAGCAGTTTTGATGAAAATATGTAACTTTTGAAAAATGTGCTATGACAATGACAATTTTTTCTACATACATATTGCACTATATTATATTGTATCATTTTTTGTGAATTATTTATTCATCTTTTAAGTTTTTGTAAGTATATTATAAATATTATTCTTTTATTCTAAGTTAAGTTTAGAGTCATGATTTATGTCAAAGCTCTTTTGCAAGGAAGTTTTTAAATATATATGTGTCACTAAAGATTCGTTAAAACGTAATTTAAATTATTTAAATGCTTACGCATTACATAAGTTAAAAATGAAAATTAAAAATCCATTTAAGCAATTTTGACTTTTTATATGTTTAACTAATCTTCTTAACTGACATTTAATGGAATAATCTTAATTTTTGGGTCTCTTAAAACATTGTTTCTTGTTTTCATTGTTTCATGTTCAGTTCTTGATTTAAACAGAAAATTCTAATATCAATAAACTGAAACAAAATATTCAATTCTCATGAGCCTTAAATGCAAAGTTCTCAAGATATTTTATTCCACTTGTTCTTTCAACTTTATTATAATATATTATGCTACACTAATCTAAAAGGATTAAATAAATATACTTAACTTTAGTTTAATTGCTACATCCGGTCTTCAAAGAAGATATTAGGTTCTTAAATAGAACAGTACTATCTCAATCAATCATGTGACTTTCTGAAGAGGGGGGTAAGAATTTCCTTTCCTCCCTCTATCAGACCTTCTTTTACCAGAAAAGCTTATTTCGCCAGGATGAAACCTTACGTGAAAAGGTCCCCTTCTATGCCAGCAAAAGTATGCTTGGTTGGTTATACAAATTACAACAAGTATTGCTTTGGAGTTAGGAAAAGGTCGCCAAAGGCGTCGTGAATCTTAGGTGAAAAGGAAATTAATCCTCCATCCCTTTACTGCTTATGTCAGATGTTCTGGTTGTATGGGTTTTGATTCTCAAATTTTCAGGAATCTTGGCAAGATTCAAAATCCATCTTAGCAGAAATTTCCAAAACTACTTAAATTTGTAGGAATTTCAAAATGCAAAAAAAAAATCTAGTTTTAATGCATTTCTAAATGAAACTTTTCTTGATGAAACTAACTCGTCAATTCAAATTTACCAACATTTGCCTAATTAATTGAGTATTCGTCACACTTTATATTTATAAGTTTAATTAGCCCTATATTCTGTGAAAGCTGATACGAATTAAAGGCAAGCTTCTTATTATTTACTACTAGCTGAAAATTTGTTCTTCCTACAGAAAAAAAAGTAAATAATCAACACTATGAAATCATGTACAAAACTGAAAGGCAAGTAGTGACACAACTAATAAGGCTAAAAGAACAATTAAAAATTTATTTATTATTATTTGTTAGAATTTATGGGGACTTTTGGTATTAGATTTAGCAAAGCATTATTTTCGAAGCTAAAATTATCCAAATAAGCATTTACTATTCTCCTATAGGAAGTACGCATCTTGAAATTAACAAAATTAAGCTTACATTAGAGAAAACGTTGGGCTAAAAATTGAATTACTCCTTTGAGTTGACATTTGTGGCCAACTCTTCACTGGAAAGAAGCAGAAACTTTGAATTGGTATAAAGGCTGGGGAAAATAAATTGGGCTGGGTCATTATGGGAAATGTTCAAGAAGAAAAAGGGAATGGATTAATTTTTCTCACCGTAAACTCACTTCTACATCAAACCTGAGGCATATCGAAACTATGAGATACCCACATTTTAGGAATATGTGATTCCGCTGATGCGAAATCGAGGAGAGAGTTAGGGATTGCCACTTTCAGTTAGCTTTAAAAAAAAACAGTTTCGAGGACTAAAAATGTGCGATATGAAGTTTATTTATCGTGCCTAGACGCTATCTAGATCTAAACGGAGAGAAAAAGTCCACTGCTTAGGCAAGATGCATTTCAAATTCAACCAAGCTTAAAAGTGAGAGTTGATGTGAAGAATACCAGTCTTTTTTAGGAAATGGGAGGTTTCTGAAATAATAGAACTTATTCCAAATTATAAAATTAATAATGTTTTTCTTCACCTGTCTCACAGAGAAGCTTTTAAAAAACATTCTACAACTCGAATAAGGCCAGTATTTGACATATCTTCACATGATAAAGTCTCACCTTCTTTAAGAGATTGCCTGGTAAAGAGGATCTATCTTTTGAAGAAAAAAAATACAACCATTGTTAATGAGATTTCAAATGGATCCCATAGGTACAGTATCTGAATTTTAAAAAGATTAACTGCAAATTTCCACCGTGGAAGACTATAATTATTCGTAATATTTTCGGCATAACAAAGTAGTCTTTCAACTCAGATGTTTGTCGTTTATTTGTCTTTTTGTCTTCAGCAATCAATGCAAATATCGAAATAAGTTCATCATAAATGAAAGAGACTGTTGAAGTTCTAAAGAAGTCGTTTTGTGTAGACGATTGCAGTACTTTAGTATCTCTAATTAACAAAAGTTAGGAATTTCACTAAAAAAATCAACTAAATTGTTTAGTGAATCATGTTTTGATCTCAGAGATTGGGGATACTAGCAGTACAGCGTGCGAAGTCTTTTTTGTGATATTTAAACACTATTAAACAGGAGTCAAAACAAACATAACAAGTTTTCTACAGTTCAGATAATTTTATGCCCAATTAATCCGCTGTCTAAAGTTATTGCTTAGCACAAGGGCACGAGACGCCGAATTGCCTGAAAACCCCTGAAGAGAGTTTGTAAATTTGTATATTGACTGTCATTGTTATCTGATATCAAAGTATCAAAATACTTAGATGCGTGTAATCAGAAGATATAACTTTAAGTACTCAGCGTGTTTTGTGACATCGATTAACTCGCATAGACTACGATTATATTCCTTCGGAGGAAAGGAAGTATCCTTGCATTCTATTCAAGCCAAAAGTAAATTATCTCATATAAAATGAGCATCCCTTGTCGTCCTTTTGCTCTGGAGTACGCCTAGCCACCACAGTAATAAAGGCTATGGATCTAAAGGACGCATTTATCACTTACTGGTCAGATTTTCCCACCATTCTTTAATAAGTGAATAAAGAAAAAAACTAGCGTGTCTTATTAAACAATCGAGTGAAAGAAATCCAATCAAAAAGGTGAAAGAAACATGGATAGACATACCCGAAGAGCAGAACCCTGCACACCTATTTTGCACAGGTTACTTTGCTAAAGTTTTCTTAAAATCTAAGCGTCTAGGAAGACTTATATGATTTAAATTAGGTAAATAAGATTAGCAAGTAAATAAAATAAGTGTTGAAAAAGTAGCTCCATGGTACAGCAGAAGATTTTCAAAGCACTCTCATCTCTTGAGAATGATTGCTTGGATGTACCGATTTATTAATAATATCCGAAAAATCAATATTACGGTAGAGAAATATCTTTCAGTACATGAATTGGAATCGATGTAAAAGAAACTTGTTCAAAATGAAGCATACAAAATAAACAATTCAAAAACTCTTTATACTTTAAGACCACGATGAACTTCTCAGACTAAAGATTAAAATTGGTAGAGAAGAGACGATGATGATAACTTTTCAGCCCGATTGTTCTTCCTTCAGAACACGATCTGTTTCGACATACTGGCCAGATGATAGTTAGTATTTGAAATCTCTGGGTAAATCAAGCAGACCCACTTTATTTGAAAGACGGTAAAAGGCCTAGATCCTCCTGTTTTCTTGTGCCTTACATTAAGAGCTCTTTCAAAACTTGCAAATAAGCTGCTTCACGTTGGGTTTTAGAAGATTCATTGACAACGTGGAATTTCAAAGTGACAATATCGGTAATTTCGTTGGAGTAGATAACTTATTGTGGTAGCTCTTCGCGCTCCTGTGTCACTGATTCTGGGTTCGATCCTCAGATTGGGCAAGGTTGACTCGGCCCTTCATCCCTTCAGTGGGTCGATAAATGAGTACCAAACATGCTTGGGAACTAAACACTGGGGCAGCGATTCTCAACCTGTGGGGCGCGCCCCCCTAGGGGGGCGCGAGCACACTAGTGGGGTGGCGCGAGAATATCTAAGAGAAAATATAACTTGAAATAATTGTTTTACTGGCTGAAAGGAAAGCGCACATGCACATAGAAATTTTTTTTGACATATTTAATAACTTATTAAAGTAAAAAACAACAACTTATTAAATCAAAATTTAAGGTGGGTAGTCAAAGGTGGCTCTGCTTTGAGGATTTTTCTAAATTTTCTGGTCAAGTCAGAGAAGCTGAAATTTTTTTGTAACGTCTTACATCTATCTCTAATACATATCACGTATACTTTTAGTTGTAAAATAAAATTTCATTTATTTTATAGTACAATTTCAAAATTGTACCTTCTGCGCCTAACTTCCTTCTACTCCTCTGTGCTTTCTTCTCCACTTCTGCGGTTTCCCACTGGTTCCAAAGGTGGGCAATAAATTGAAATCACTTTTTCACTTACTCAAATTATCTTTAGAAAAGGCACTCGGACAGGCAAACGTCTTTTAAAAAGACACTTTTAAGTGTCTTGCTGGTAGGGGTAACTTTCCCGACTTTAAAAAAGATATTTGTTTTTAGAGTGCATTATTTTTTTTATGTATCATTTACATTGATAGTTCATGTGTGACGTCACTATCGATTCTTTTGAAGAAATCAAGAGGACCATTAGAATAAAGAATTAATCAAGAATTAATTAGTTAATTCTTTCAAAAAGGTTAACTAACCATAACTAGTTAGTAAGAGTTGACTTAACATACTAAAGTTAACTAACCTAACCCATAACTAGTATAAAAGTACTCAAATTTACAAGAAAATACCAGAATCTACCACAAAAACACCAATAACTACCACAAAAATACCAAATAATACCCGAAAAAATACTTTAAAAATGCAAACAAAACAAAAAACTTGAAACAAAATATCGCAAAATATACTAAAATGCAGAGAGCGTCAAAATATTATTCCAATTCAGCCACGTGCACCTCAGACACAAGATTTACAATGCAGTAGAGCTATCTTGTGATTCAAAATTAAATTAATTCTATTTTTGAGGGGTGGACTACGTTAGGAGCACTGGCTACCTTTGGCTCACCCATCTTACTTAATCAAAACATTTTAAATTAAAAGCAAATTTAATAATTATTAGTGACTTCCAGTCTTTCAGAGCAAAGTTTTTCGAAGGAAGGCTTAATATCAGAAATAGCCTCTCTCAGTTCTTATGAAGATAGGAGGATTCAGGGTGTCAATTTAAGTGGTGATGATGGAATATCAGGTGAGGTTGGAGTTTGTATTGGTATAGTGGGCCAGTTGAAGATATTGACAAATTGAAGATTGATGCTGAAATCAGGGGATGGTGAAAATATTATTTGAACCGGATCAGAATTAATAAAAAGCTTTTATTTCATATAGTTGCAGAGCTCGAGATACAAGATATAAATATTATTCAAAGGAATTTCAGTTGAATAAGTTTTGCATAACAATATTAAAATAGGACAGGCCATGGGAGACAAATCCCCCATGACCTATCTAATCGAAAGCCAGATTAAAAGTACGTGTAATTCGTTCCCAACGGACACAGAAGCACGGGTAGGAGATCCAAAATTGGCGAATTATTAAAATATAACATAGCCAAAACAAAGCCAACCAGCATATCAATATTGAGTTAAAATAATACCTTGGCGATCATGAGTCGCCAACAAATTTATGAGAATTATTGCAACCATGCAACTGAAACATTTTTGCGGTTAGAAATTAGAATAAAAGTTATAAATAGATTTTTATTTTGGATTAGTAATGAAATAAAAAGTATCCGTTGCATTGATCTATAAGAGAAGGATAAATATTTTATGTTCGTTTTAAAAGATTAAGTCTTTGATTTATTTTGAATGTAATTCTATTAATAAAAAATAAGCTTAAGTGCTGAAAGATATTTTAAAAGGATAGAAAATAAATATGTAATGCCAATTGTGGCATCACAGTTCTGTTTCTATATTTAGCCGAGATCCATAGAGCCGAGATCTTCAAAGAAGCCACAACAGAAAATACAGTTTCACAAAGGTAGGACGTAGAAAATGGTAATAGAATGCGAAATGCCCTTGTTTTTCATGTAGAAAAATCATCCTCTACTTCTGCCCAAAATTCAAACAGTGATTTATTACTAAATTGTCTTTTGGTTTCACCACTTGCCTTGAAGTCTATGAATTTTTCTTCCTCATCAATTGAGAGCCCTTCGGGAGTCTTATGAAATGAATTCACTCGTAACTTGCTATCAGTCAGTCGTCAGCAAGAAAACACTTGTTTTAATTATTNAACCTGGGCTGATTTGGGATAGTTAAAATATGGTTGAACCAGGTTTTGTGTATATTGCTTTTACGGAAATTCTCTGAGAGCATGTTCCGGAATTGGTTTCGGACCAGCAATTTAAATGAGTGCAGAGAGATGGAGCAACGAGATGCTTGGGCAATAGTTGTTCTTTTCTTGGCCAAGAAAATAAAAATATTATTTTATAGTGAAATTTGAGTCAGAATATTTATTTCATATAGGCGAAAGAAGAGATCATAAGGATATTAAACTTTCTAGCAGTCTCGCAACATGAGTAAAAAGTAAAAAAAAAAATATTTTCATGAATTGGGTGCATGCACTTCAAAAAGAAGACCACGGATACTCACACATGTGACCTATGACGTCAACACCTGCTGATCGTTCATACGCAAAATGGCTTGTTATACTTCAGCTAAGTTTCTCCACATAAGGTAGAATGTTAATTAACGTGAAGTTAACTAAGTACATTGCCGTAGATTTATTATTTGCTTATGTATTTTATTGTAACCGTGATATATTTCTATTTTGTATACTTCACAGCTTCGATGCGTAATTATATAATTTATTTCCTACATTTCTCCATGCTTATCTTTGTGTTAAGTAAGAAATATATAGTGAACGAATTTTCGTGTAAGAATATAGAATGTATCACTTATGAGAATAGATGCTTGATGTACTTGGTTTACTTGAAATAGAATGGAAAGAGCAGTTGCTAATGTAAACAAATTCCACGAACAACCAATCAGGTTCGAGATACCCACACTACGTCACGAACATGTATCCCATTGTTTTATAATATTATTTGCTTTCATTATCACGATAGTAATTCAACAATTTTGATAAATAGAACGAGATAAATTCTATGTTGTAGATTGCACTTAAATAAATTATAAATAAATGGAATGTATGTATCTACTTTTAACAAATGTTACCTATCTTCTTTTGTACATGTGACCTTCTTTTTTTTGATAATTAAAATAATATTTTTCGTCTGACCAAAATCAGTACTTATAATCATTTTAGATTTAAAAATAAGTCGAATGACTTATATTTGTTGTATGTATTGTAAATATTTGGAGATGGGGGAAATATTATTATTTTTTAAGATATTTGTTAATGAACTATTTGTTAATGGGATCATTTAAAAAAAATTAAGAATCACAGATTTGTTTCACTATTTTAATGATAAACAATGATCGTTGACAATTAAAGGCATTTACATGCATATAACAAACATAATTTACTCACTTCAAAATGAATGATATTAGGCTAGAAAGTCACACATAACATTGATAGTAAACTTATTTAACTATACATATTTGTAATTTATGGATTGTTTTCTCCTTTTTTATGATTCTCAAGAGCAAAGAATATTCTTAATTACTTTGTAAATAAACATTATTCAAAATTTGAAAAAGAATTGAATGCAAAGATTTTAACCAGTTGATCAATAGCAGTGATAAACTTATTTCCATATATTCTTCGACACTATTTTATTGTTGTAAAAAAGTTGAATTTACAGACTTTGGTAGACAATGTTTCATTTCAAATAGCAATATGTGGGAACTTTTATCAAACTCTTTGTATTAGCCTGACAATGATAAAGCGTTTTCCAAATTATATTTAGGCATATCACAAAAAGAGCAAACGAAAATAAAATGTATTCTTACAAAAGAACGATTAATTTTCTTACAACAAATAAAGTGAAAGTAAAAACTATTATACAGTGTGGTTATATATGATTTCGGCTGCAATATCCTCCAATTTATTCTTTGGCGAGACATCTAGTTTTACACACTATTACTCTTTCTGAGTTGGTCATGTTCAAGTCCGTTTCTTGAAAGACAGATTGGTGTTTATGTGAGACGACAAGCAAAATATAGGTCTATTCTTCGAAGAAGAAAAAGTAACAGATAAAGAGTTTCCTTTTCGCCACATAATTCGTCAATTTCAAACAGCTTAACAGATTATTAATGATGAAAAGAAACGATACCAGAAAGCTTAATGAGTGTTGGAAATCATTGATGAAATCTCTTCTTGACGAATTACAACTTGATTCTTTCATTTGCTTCAAACTCAAAATTATAGTTTCCCATATTTTTAAATTATACCGTAGGTGAAGGAGCGCAGAAAATACAGTTGAAATCAAGCTATAAGATATGTGTAATTAACAAACAATAGTAAATATTGCTAACTTATTTTCATAAATTTCAAACGCAGTAATGGTATTTACACCCAAGAAGTCCTAAGTTGTCTGTGCTGTTAGCAATGTAGACAGTAATGCAAGATGTTAGCAACATAGTTATCGTTCTCTGATTCCGGTCAAAATTACGATCTGTGGATGAATGAATGGGCCCGCCTTATAAACGGGTGTGACGAATGGTGTGGCAGAAGTCGAATTCTTGGCCATAGATGGCGCCACTGAAAAACAATAACAATTGCACCCCCTCCGCCCAAAACAGGCATACGTCAACAACAGGAACATAGTAATGCGTTAGGAAGTTTAAATGTTTTCAAATGGATACCATATTAACACTTAATGTAAGCAACTTATGCTCATCCGATAATTTTAAGCTCACAAAAAATTATTTTGAATTTTTAAATACTTGAAAAATGGTTTGATTATCCGAAATTTGACTTGAGGGTCGCACCACCTATTCTCTTACTGTCAAGGTAATGTATTCGAATTGTTTATCTCAATGTATGTTTGTGAGAGATATCAGATAAAACACGAGGGCCATCGGGCTAAGCTGTTTTTAAAAATAATGCGTATAGTTCCTATATGCATTATTTATATTTATGCTATAGTGCAAAGTATGATAGGGTAGAGTGGGGTCAATTGTAAAATTTTTTACTTAACTATTTTTAACTAGCAAAAAATCCAATATATTATTAGTATTACTTGACAGACGAGTAAAGTAGACTATCCTCTACTAGAAAAAAAATACCTTATTTTAAGTGTTATTATATTAGTTATTAATAATTTTTGACAGTCGTGCACTTGTTACAGTTGTCCCCACTTACGGGGTCAATTGTAACAGTTCGTAAATTCAACTAAAACATAGTTAATTATAGATATTATCATAGTTGTGATATATTTTTTTATTGATCAAAATAGTAGTGATATCTTAGGAGTAAAAATAATAATGAGCAGAGACCTAAAGGGTTAAACTTTTAACTTTAAGGGATTGAAAATTTTAATTTATGCTGTGAAAGGTGGCAAACAAAATAATGCACATGCAACATAATATAAATGATATAGGAAACTACTGGCGGTTCTTAAAGAGTTAAGTACTGGTTTGTAAACACAAGATTATTTATTTTCATCTGTTACAATCGTTCCTTTACTTATTGTTACAATCGTCTCCAAGACGCCATTTCAGCTTCATTTGTTAAAAACAATGCTAGTTAATTAACAAACTAATCTTTTTTTTTTGAAATGTTAATCAAGGTGTCCACTTACATATTCGGTTAATAATTTTTATTTGTTTAAACAAAATAATTTTGTTACAATATAACAGTCTAATACCAAAAAAAGTACTTACGTAGCGTGAAAATATCTTTTGTGATGTAACTCTTTCAAAAGTACATAAAAATGGTTGCCAGCAGGAGTGTACATGTAGATTTATTAAATTCACCTTGTGCGCCACCTAGGAACCAAATCTACAATCCGACAATCTAAATTTTTACTCTGTTACAATCGACCCCACTCTCCCCTACTTATTTGTTTTTTAGATATCATCCATTAATTATTACTAATTGCATTACATCTGAAAAGAAGAAGAAATTTACCACTATTTTAACAGTGCACAATTATCTATTCCCTATAGCTTTTTTTGCATAGAATTTGAACAAGACATAAGCGTAACATCCGTCCTCTTGTAAATGAAAAATGGTGTGGTAATCACTGCACTTAAAAATTTTGTATTTTAATTTTATCCATATCTCACCAGCAATTTACGAATCTGTACTTATCTTGTTTCTAGCATCAATACACATGAAAATAAAGTAATAAAGAATATCACAAAGTTTTTTTTCCTCCATTTTTGATTCTCAAAAGAAGAAAATAAAAATCACTATTTCTCTATACGCATTATAAAAAGAAATGTTTTTAAGTAGCAGTAGAATAATTCAATTCGAAACAATTGTTTTTCTGCTGAAGTACAATAATTTATTCTTCTCTTTTGACTTTCAACTTCGAGATCTAATATATTAAATTGAAACTATAAAATGAGTTCAACCCATCTTTATACAGTGACTCTTTTACTCAAGAGAATTTTCTAGGACTTGGCTTCTTTTAACAAAATGCACTTTCTTAAAGATTCCAATGCCTATGCATAAAACTTGAAATTCCTTTGCTTTTGTATCATTAAATAAGGGAAGATTGTTATCATGTATCTCGACATTCTCCGAGAAATGTTATTTCTTCTCTAGTAAGGCAAGATAATGACATGAAACCCTTCCTTTTATCTGTTATTCTTTTTTGTAGTACCTCATTACTCCGACTTTTGTCAAAAAAGTCGAAGTTTTATTCCTTAAGCTGCATTGCAATGGGGTTACATTTTCTGTCGGTTGTCTTCAACAGGATTTCTAAAATAACTTGCATCTAGGGTAAATAAAATTATTCTAAGATAAAAACAATATTGGGAATGTTTTTAATTGGATTAAAATGTATACAAATAGGATAATTTTAGTGCTGTTTTGTTTTCGGGCTTGTATATTTTTTCGTTAGCTTTGTTGCTCACGTCAAACATTCACAAATCTTATTTAAATTTGTTTATACTTCGAAAACACAAAAATTCAGCTTTGCTATTGTTGTGAAATGCAGATTATAGGTTTTCCTGATTTAATTATTACAACGTCTATTGGTAAAGTCCTAGAATAGCCCACCTCTTGGCGACTTTTTGAAATCTAGCCAAGTTGGCGATTTTTACTGGGATCAACGTTGCTTTTTGATTATTTGAAAAAGAATTTAATTATTACAAATTTATTAAAATATTTTTAACAGAATAAAAATTAACTTACCTTTACTCTGATGGTGATCTTTTGACATCAGAGTTTTGAAATTGAATTTTGATTTATACACCATTCAATCATCTCTCTCTTATCTTTTGCATTCAATAGAGTTAAAAGTCCGCTTGTCCATTTGCTCGCTATTTTAAACCGGTACCGCACCAGTAAATGAAATTCAACCGGTAAATGAAATAACAGTTAAAAACGAAATAACAACGATAATTCTAACAGCAAGAGATCAGAATTATAAATAGAGAAAAAATGAACCCATTTACCTCTTTTCTAACGAAATCACAACTTTCGCGTGGGTATACATATAAAATAACCATTAAGATTTAAGAATTTTGGTGGAGTGATCGGACGTTCAAAATCATCTCCCCGAAATATCTTCCAGAAGCATGTATACTACCTTTACATTTACAGTGTCCCTAAGAGATTTTGAGCTTTCTGATTGGATTTCTCAGCATTACCTTCTGTTCTTTTTGTAGCTTCTTCCCAATATCATTTCTCCATAGTTTGTTCACAAAATATAAAACAATCATAAATCAGTCCCAGTATATTTCTCATATTAATTTTAAGACAAATGTTAGAGGTTTGCACAAAATATAAAATAACGTCAACAATGGTATTTGAATATTAACACATTGTATTTAAATCAGTATAATATTTTTTTAATGTTAATGTTATGAATTTCAGGTAAATGCAATGTTAATGCAATAGTCAATCAGGTAAATGCAATTCGGTAAAACATCAAATTATAGTACAATAATAATAATTAAACATAAATTAAAGCTTTATTAGCCTGCTTTCATAGAATAAATATAAGAATTGATTAATATTCAAATTGAATAGTATTATGAATTTCCTTATGCACTTAGAAATTAAAATATCTTACTTTAATTTATTAAGTAAGATTTCAGAACCATTCAGTTCAGTTTGAATTAATTATATGATATTTTTAAATGTATGTAAATATTATTTTGAAATTATGTTTGATTATTTGAAAAAGATTTTATTATATTTTGGAAGAAAATTTATTTCATAAAGGAATTTGATTGCCTTGTTGATTTTTTGTTCAACTTCACTCCTATAGATATTGCTTCTTGATAATTAAAAGTTTTTGAGAAGCTTATTTTGCCTTTTTCCTACAGCATTTTTATAAACGCACTGTGGTGACAAACAAATAATTCCCTGCATTTAATTAATAAAAAAATATTTATAATAGAATAAAAATGTACTAAAATTAAGAGATAGAATTTTTTGTAAATTTATTCTAGTACATGGTACAATGGACAATTCATAATCATTTACTTTGATTTTGATGTGAATTGTGCATCAAAAATTAACAAAATAAACATCTTAAAAGACAATTGCTTGATTTCTTGGATGTCAAATAATAATACTTCAGTATTATAAATTATTCAATAAATAAAATTTTATTAATATTCAATAAATAAAATATTTAACCAACAAAAAAACACACACAAAATTATAAGTTGGTATACATAATGCAGATCTTATAGTTTTATTTTATAAAATTAGATGACGCCACAATTAACAATGTTTATTTGAAAATTTATTTTAACTTAATTTTAGTAATCCACAAGAAAAAAATGTCTAAATTTAATTCGATAAACATAAAACTTAATTCAATAAATATCAAGTTAAAACTATTGAGTTTTCATTTCATAGTGGATTTAAGAAAAGAGCAAAGCAATTAAACTTCGATTTCAATGTTATTCAAGAAATTAGAGTGATATTAGCTTTATAAAATTTCATGCATATGATATTCATAAGTTTAGCGAAAAAGCATTTCCCATAAAAATTAAATACACATTTTTTTCTTAAAATGGCTAAACTAGTTACTTATCAACAAACAAATCTTTATCCTTGAGGTTTCGAAGTTCCAGAATTCCATTTCTTATTTGCAAGCTTCCCAAATTCCTTTACCCACTTGTTGCCATCTTCTAAATTTAGAATATTGCTTCGAAGGGTAATAATATTTGATGAAATAGTTTCTATTTCTTTTTTAAATGAAGAAGAAAGTTTATCGGGCGAAAAAACTGACATTTCAAGTTTAAAAAAACAAAAGCTGGAATACAAAAAACACTCAATGCTGAAAATAACAAGCATGGCAGAATGAAATAGCCATACGTCACAGAAGGCGTTGATGAGAAATCGAATCAGCCCGCTCAAAATCTCTTGCGGATACTATAAATGTAAAGAGTTTTAACATTTCCTTCCGGAAACCTAGTTTGGCGAGAATTCAAAAACTTGCTTGGCGAGATGTAAAAAAAATCGCCATGGAGTGGGTTGTTCTAGAATCCACCCAATATTTTACTGCAATTTGACTGCATTGTGAATGTTATTGATCCTCGTTAAACTGTTCTACCGTAAATCCCCTCTGCGGAGGATAAAAATTGTGACGGCTTGTCTTCGGATCATCCTCAGGGATGTTTCCCAGACCGTCGCCAATAGCCCATTGTGCAGCACTAGTGCGACATAAAGTAACTACAACTACAACAACAGCATAGTGAATGTCTTCATCTACTAAGTTACGTATTCATTTCTAATTTTTTCATCATAAAGCCTCTTTTATAGTCATTGACAAATAGAATAAAAAATATGGCCAGTAGATATTTTTTGCTTTCTTAAATTGCACTTAATCATCAAATAACATTTCATTGCTGAGAAAAATGAGGTACAAAATATACAGTCTTTGAATACAAAAAAATAAATAAATAAATATTTGATAAATAACCAAAAAAATTTTTTTTTCTAACAAGTCTTTTTTTTCTTCGTTAGTGAAGTTATGACGAATTTTGATTCCCAATTCAGAGTATTTTATTATTCGTTTTAATTTTAATTCGCTTAGGAATTTTTATTACGAGGTAATATTTTTTGCTTTGATTTCGACATTAAACGTAATCTGAAATTTATTTCTGAAATATCTGGATTCCGTGATAAATTTAATAATTTATGATTCACTGGCAAATTCTTATAAAAAATAACATTAGAAATATGATTTTATAGCTTGAAAAGCAGTTATTTATAACAACCGTGACAACGGCAGAGTGTAATGGATATAAAACATGACTTTATCAGTATTCTTTTCAAATAAGTTGAAGACTCCGTTTATCATTCATGGAAAGATATATGCTTCACTATAATCTTTTAAGAAATATTTTTCGGCAATATTGTCTATTTGTATTGATACAAAAGTTCTGCTAAGAAACACATTGGTATAAATAATATTTTTTTTAAATACATAATTTTATACATAAATTACAATTTACTGGTTTTAGAGAAATAATTTTATTAAAGTTGAATAAGCCCATTGTACAAAACCTAGTTCTAAAAGATCTAAACAGAGAAGACTTTTAAATACATTTATTGAAATCGACCAATGAAGATAGATATGAATCTATTTTTTAATTATTTCTGAACTGATTATGTTTTTATGCTTTTTTTAAATTTTTTTTTCATAACCCTCGTTGAACAGCCGACCCAATTTTGAGTTTAGGACTAGCAATGTTCAATTCCGTAGTCTTGTAACTTTGAATCCAATCCAGAAGACAAGAGAACTCCTGGATCAACTATTGGGAGAGATTTACCTCCGTAGAGGGCTTTTCTTAAAGAAATAACATGCATTTGCGTTACGTGGAGCGAAAAACCACGTAAACGTCCCACGGTTCGCCTGACTGCAATTGGACTCTAATTCATGATCTGACTACCACTGAGGATATTTCTGCATCTGCACAATGGTCAGTGCGATCCGAGGGCGGAATTCATATTGACCAGCAATCTCTGGGATTCAAACCCAAGTGACCTCATTGAGAGAAGTGTGCTCTATTTTCTGAGACACCAGTGCTCTTCTGAAGTTTTATTTTAATTTATTCAATTTAGTGTAAGAGCAAAAATAGATCCCCTAAATAGGAAACTAAGAATTTGTTATAGACTGACATAAGCTATACTGTCCGCTGAAGTAGTTAGTTGTAAGAGTGGCAAAAAGTATTATAGGGTAAGTGTACGATAAGCGGAGATGAAATGACAAGGAAACTTTTCACTAAAATAGGTAGTAGTAAAGATATAATTAAGTAAAAAAATGTGAATTATTCGTAATGCTGAAAAATAACTGTAACATCATAAACCTGATAACGGGGCGATCGTATATGACTAAATTCATAGTTACATACAGTTGAAGGTTTTCGTTATGTTAAATGTTTACCATAAGAAATTCTATGCATTTATAAGTAATGTAACATACGTGCAACACAATTAATCTCTAGTTAGAAAAAAAAGTTTCTATATCATTATAATCAAAGACACATTTCGCGTACACTGTTTGGTTTCACTTTCATACTCGCAGAACTTGCCAAAGTGAAAGACTAAAAGTCTATTTTAGATGTTTCTGAGAAAACACTGCTACAGAAACCATGGACGATGAACATTTAGACTCTACATTGCTCGACGTAGAAGAAAAGTCTAAGTTACAGTTGTGATTAATGTTTTACTCGTATAGACATTACATCATTTTGGAAAAAATACAGAAATATTTGCAACTGCGATTTCCATAATATCCATAATAACTGATTAGATACTCAATAATATCTAAAAAACAATATAATATACGAAGATTGATTTAGTTTTTTTAATATTATTCTTACTTATAAATTATCATAGCTAAAACGTACATTATTACTGTCAACGTGCTATAAGCGAACACTGTACTTTAAAATTATATATTTTATTCAGAAACGCAGTCCTGTTGTCGTTCCTAACCGGATTGACTGTGTTTGTGAGAGGCATCTTGTCTATTGATTGATAACGTTTAAAAACAGGCAAAACAAAACATTTATTTTAAATAAAAAACAACAAAAAACAAAACAAAACACAGCGTTCCAAGGATATTTCAAAAAACCAATTCAACGATATTTCCAGTTCTCTCTTTTTTCTCTTGCCATACTCAGAGTANTACTGTCAACGTGCTATAAGCGAACACTGTACTTTAAAATTATATATTTTATTCAGAAACGCAGTCCTGTATTAGCTGATCTCATTTTCTATTCTTTAATATACCAATTGCAGATCTGAATAATATTGGGTGTTTAAATATAAAACCGATATGGTTTGAGTTTTAAATAAAATGTTTTGAGGAAATCTGTGTTAATTGCCCTATTTCTAGGGAATGAATTTTTCTATTTATTAAATTATTTTTAGTTGTAACTAAATAGTTTTTTTTTTTAACAAAAAAGGACGAGAGAATGTTTGGAAAAAATACTAAATATCTTAATAAAATGGATGCAATTTTCTATGTGTGCGTTGTTAAGAGTAAAGATTATTTCAATTTATATCGTTAGAAATAAAATAAAATAAAAAATGCTAAGAAAAAGTAAAGCTTCCTTTTTCAGTAGAATAGACTGCATCTTTTATACTTCTACATTTTAATTGCATACTCAAAGAACTTCCGAACATTTCCCCACTTTGCATATTCCAATTTTGTATTCTTCACACTTGACGAGACTCGCATATACATCTCTTTGATAAATACCTAATTCATGGTTCCTCTAGAGTGAAATGCAATTTTGTAGTCCTCAAAAATTTCAAGAAAGACTTCCACTCAATGTAACTTAATGGGATTCGTTGTGTACTTTAATTTCTGAACTTGTTTAGAGAGTGTTCGCCTATTAGACGATATAATTACTTGAGCGGCACTCAAAAATTGAATGCATTGTAACGGAATTTTCAAATTGTTCGGAAAATAAGCTCTAGGGTGACATTTTCAAGTAATACGCATTCTTTTTTATTTTTATAACAAATTAGGCCATTAAAGTGTTGCTTTGATAAATCACTATTATAATAATGAATTAATCGTTATTTGCTTTAGTAAATGATTTTTATGGTTTTGAAGCATAGAATAATTAAAAATATTACAATGTGTTTCTATATTTTATTAAAAAATGTATTCTTATAAAAAGTTATTATGAAAGTGAAATATGAAAAATTGAGAAAAAAAAACACATTTTCGATCTTAATGTAAAATTTATTAAACTTTCTAACACTCGGTTGAAGAAATTACGAAATATTGTCCTTTGAAATATCATAGCCTCAAAGTTTCCTGCAACCTTAAGAAAGTGCTGCGACGAATCATTATTTTATTTAAATTGGACATTAGTACGCTGTAATTAGGTGCAAAAAATTATAATTGTTTGGTAATATGGTTGTTTTTGGAATTTTACTAATGCTGTTGCATAATACACGATATTTTGGTTCGAATTTCAGCAATTATTTTATTGTGTAATGCAGAGAATTAATCGTGAATATTTAAAGTATTCATGCAAAGTATTTATACTCTGGATTTTTCCAGTGTAAGTATGTGTTAAATTTACAACAGTTTTAAAGTTTATCATTCTTTCCTCTCTTTTATTCTAAATTTACTGAACATTACAAGTTCAGTCTTTGGAATGTTCCAAATAAATTAATTTCATAACAGGCTGTAGCTCCATTCACCACCCTCTAACTAGACTTCTGATTTACTATATTTCATACATCCATTAACTCTTAGAATTTCGACATTTTTGGTTGAAAGTCACAAATAGTTTCAAACCCAGCTTACAGGCTTAAAGCTAAAACTTTAAATTTTATTACAGAAACTAGCCACCTACTGAGGAAATTTAACGTCCAATCCAGGTGATTGCAAATTTATACTTACATTGCTGTCAGTTTGCATGGACCACCATGTTGGTAGTTTCCATTTTTCTTTCTACAAGTAATAGTAATGTGGAAAAACTATCCATAAAAAGAAGGAAAGTTCGACACTAATGCTTTTTTCCAAGAGCACCAATGCTTCCTGGTTTGCAAATAGTAGAATGTTTCAAGAATGGATTTTGAGAGCTTCTTAATCATCATAAGTGTACAGAAAGAAAAAGTTATGGTAAAATTACAGTACTGTATGGTATTGATATCTCTGAAAAAAACACAATTTTGGCTAGTAAAACCAAAAGATACAGTATTTAAACCCATAATTTGGTAGTATGAATGTTTACATACGATAAGGGTCTAATCAAATTAAAGGCTTTTATTGATTGGCGTTACCATTTTAGCTGAATGACAAGTTAATTTCGTCCATTTATGTTCGATATGGTATGTTTTGTTAAACTAACTGTTGTTAAATTTTTTGACTAAATTCAGTTATTTGATCATTCGTAATATATTTATGGTGTATACGGGTTTACAACAGCAGTCTTTGAATGAAATTATTTGTTCTTCATAAAGTACTGTGCTCCCTTTGTGTTTTTCAGAAACAAATTGTAAGCGGTGATTTTGGTAAGAGAGCGTGGTTATCTCACCTGGTGATATTGATAAAATTACTATTCCATATCGTTGTATTCTTATACACCTAGGTATATTATGACAGATTTAGAGTGATTTACTGTGGAATAACTATTTTGGTGAGTGCATGTGAGAAAAGCATTTATTTCTTTATTAAGTAATGGAATAAAAGAGGCCAATTTTAAAACCGACGAACTAATTAAATGATTCAAATCCTTTCGACAAAATAAGCATTTTCTTAAGTTGAGTCTCAACCAGAATCCTTTAGTTAAATGCCAGAATCAGATGAAATAATATTTATGGAAAAATGACTCAAAAAGTTAACAAAGATTTAGTTAATTATTGACTTAATAGAAGACAGGCAATAATTATTTACATTGAGAAAGGTGGAAGGTAATTAAATGCCTGAAACAAATTATTTACTTTCAAAATATTAATCTTACTCACGATCGTTTGCGAATTTGAGCGTATTTCAACACAATGTGTACGGATAAAGTATGTCAAAATCATATCTGATCTTCTGTAAGCTACAGTTAGGTAAACATTTCAAAAATTTATTTTAAATTTAATATGCTTGAAGGAAAATACAGCACAGAACTAAAATTTATTTTTGGAATTTTATTTTTACTTAATTCATACTAATTTTTAACCAAATATAATTATTTTTCTGGCATACAGAAAAAAAGGCTAAATTATCGTACCGAATAGAATTTTGGTAAAAAAAAATAATTCTAGTTAATAAAACCATAATATAAGATTTTAAATCATTCATTGGGTAATTTTTCCCATCATATATTTACGGATTGATAGAAATTATGGTTTTCAAAATTATAGTTCTAATTACAAAACATTTGGTAAAAATACGATACGGAAAAGTAATCCAGGTATCATGATAAAATTACCAAATTTTAGCGTAATTACCGAATTTTACCATATATTAAAAAATCATATTTCATTGTTAACTTACTCACATTCATTACTAAAGCACTTCAAAAAAATTTTCGAGATATTTTGGTGCTCGCATAGAGACAGAAACACGGTAAATTTTATCATACTCTGGTAGTTTTAACCATACTTTATTCTCAGTTGTCTGCCTTTATGTGCTTTTTATAACATGCATTGAAGGTTAAAAACTTATCATGAAATATAATGGCATAAATTAATAACTCTTATTTTTTCATGTCCTCAAGATATGAAAAATGATATAATAACTGACAGGTTACAGACTAAAATAGATTCACGACAATCCGCCAAAGTTTTCTAAATGATATTTTTAAGAAGCTTCAGAAAATGTCAAGATGACTACCTTGTTTAATTGAAAAGTTCTTAGTTAAACCTGATATATTATCTTGTCTGACAAGTGTTAACCAAACTTTTCTCTACCGTTTGACAACAAAATAAGTTGTAGAGATGACGGTTTTTCTCCAGATTGTGAAATAATTTTCTGCAGCAACTGAATTGTTTTTGATCTAAACGTTCAGAAATATGTTTCTGATAGTACGTAATTTCAATTATTTTTTAAAAAATATGGGGGATTTCCACATCCCAAAATATTAAATTGTTTTTTTTTTGACGTAAAGAAGGCAGAAAAATAAAAAAGGAAGAGGCAGTGTGCTTAATTTATGTACTTAATCTGAATGTTTTAGAAGCTTCAAAGCAGTTAATCTGAATTTAGAGCAATTTTTTTAAGCAGTAGGTAGAGTGTCTTGAACTTTTGAATGGCATTTATCTATCATTTCATGTTCTCATATAGGAATTTAACTCTATAAATATTTCTTGTTGAAATGTATTGTACTTTTTCTCTTTTAATATGTTTCTTATGAATCATCTTGCGTTATCTAAATACCCACTTTTTTACAAAAAAAGGCGAAGCGTAAATAATCTTAAAAATTACATAATTTATTAATTTGCAAATTTGAAAAATTTATCCATCAGAATAAGAAAAATAAAAGGATTTAAATTATTCAAACTTAAACAAAAATATTTTCTTCCTTAATCAAACTAAAAATTGTTTAACTAGGATATGATATAACCTTCGTTTTAATTCAAATGGCTGTATCCTGGAAAGGTGCCTTCTTGATATTGTAACGATAGCACCTAAACAGAACGACTACAATTTATAAATTAAATTTTAAATAAATTATATGTTTTTTATATGTATTTAAATTATTTTTTTCTTATTTTATTTTGACTTTTTCAGAATGTTTTGTTATCGAATACATTTCTGAGTTATAATGATATTTTTAAAACAAAAATACATAACATCTCTTAGAACATCTAATATACTCTCAGCATATTGCAATGGAGTCCAAAAATATTGGAAATATTGCAAGAATGACTAAAAATAAAAACAGTAATTACTATAAATAGATTACTAACAGGCACCCCTTTTACTGAATGGCATTTGCAAAATCATTTCATTAATATCCAAAGTTATAAGGCTTCATTTGAAATATTAAATACCCTATTGTAAATGGTTAAAAACAAAACTTCTGTGCTAAATGCAAATATTTAATATTGTATGTATTTGACTGATATTCACGATTTGAGTATGCATTTGATTTTAAAACATGCATTTGTTTTTAAAATTCATTATCATCAACTTTTTTTAAACTTTTTCAATGAAGTAACTTAGTTAACTTTGCACATTCGTTATTTGTCAAAATTTTTCACAAACTAACGTTTAGGCAGCAATTAAAAGGTGGCCCGGACATTCAAATTCTCTTACTCTATCCTAATTTGCAATTTCAAATTATTTAGATCATCACAGATTTAGGCATATGATTAAATCTCATTCAACAAAAAAACAACGCGAATAAAAAAAGATAATTTCTTCCTTCACTCAATATCTCTTAAGAACATTGCCACGAGTGCCTAGCATTACATCAGTTGGAGTTTTAAATCCCTAAGTATTATTAAGTGTTAGCGATTTATTTGTAACAAGCATAATATCATCAGATTTAATTTAAATTTCTCTATAATTGCTAACAAATACATTCACAGAGCCTTAACTTCCTAGAAAATGAAATACTGAGCATGTTTGTTCAAGGCGACTATTGCGTGATTAATTAAATAATCTGAAATTAATTCTGGCATCAAGCCTTCCCATTGCAAATTATTAATTAGCTGATAACGTGACTTCCATCTGTACAGTAAACTACATCAAAGTCCCGACAATCACATTTGATGAAGATAAACTGTTAATACTTCCACACTGTTTCAATCGAACTCTTTCAATAAATCCGTAATCTCGTTCCCAGACCAAGTTTTCATTAATAAAACTCTTACTAATCCTACGGGAAGAAATAAACAAGCCTGACAGCCTAGGCATTAAAGAACGATCAAGGCGGCCCGGCAACCGTTTCCGACTGCTGCTCTTTAAGTAAGTTCCACAAAATGTCAAGGGAACAGGACCATGGTTGACTGGAGAGGGGCTGGGCTACAACTGATGAATTGCCTCATCTGTCATCTGTTAACGAAGATTTTCTCTTCGTTCTACTAGGCAAGAAGTAACAGGAACGCCATTTTTTTCGATTGAGACACAAGAATTTTGTTTATGTAGAGTGAACCCATTGTTGAGTCACTCTGCAGAATAATTATGGTGATTGAATTGTTTTATGCTCAACATATTTTTTTTTCATTATATGGAGGGAAAGCATAACTGTCTCCTCAGAATTGAATTGAATTGAATGGACACTTAATGTGAGCCCGTCATGTGCGTTTGAGCAAAATATCTCGCAGAAATCTTTGAGTATTAATATGCAATTTTTAAGGTTTAATTTAATCGGATAATTAATCTTATTTTTGTTTTAGAAATAAAAAGCAAAATAGGTAAGAGGGTTTTTTTTCGTTTCGTCGTAAGAATTCTATTATAAGTGCAAAGCTGTTGAGTACTTTTGCGAAATAATTGAATATTTTTACTTAATAGTGTATAGCAGTAGTAATTTTCATGAAATGTTTGTTTTCGTATTCGAATGGAAATGCATTATTGATATCTCAGAATAGGATTATTCTGAGATTTCCAGATATTTTTATTTAAGAATTAAAAATGAATTATTTTAAAAGATTTGATTTTGTTAACTAATATTTTCTTGCTCTCTAGATTAAGAAAACGAACCAAAATAAAATTTTTTCGATTGAGATGTAGGAATTTTGTTCATTTAAACTGAACTCACTTTGGAGAACTATATTTGTTATAGACTTCCACCTTTAAGTCTTATGTTTCGGGAGAAAATGTATCAGGTGCTATATGCCAACTCAGCTTTGAGTTTTCATTCATGGTGAAAAAGTATTTACTGGAGAACCCTTGAATGCGCTTTTTTTTGTTTTCAGGAGTTTTGTTTTGCTAATAAAAATAGTAATAAGTGTATACCCACTAGTAATAAAAATATTTAAAAAAAATTACTTTAATGATTTGCATTACTTAGAATAATAAATTCAATAAAATGGGATAACACTAACTGGAGGATGATAAAAAAAAATTAAATGCGTTATTTAATGCAAAGCACATCAGTATTGCAAGGAACTATACATTTTTATCAGCAATTGGTGCCGTTCATATTTAATCTTTCATCCAATAATAAGATATTTAAATAAAACTATATTACATACATATGTTATCACCTAGGTTCTACAAAAAATATTAAGACACGGAGGATAACTACTTTTTTTTCTTTCATTCATTTTAAGTTATTAATAAATTGTCTCATATTTCTATGTATAAAAGAGAAAATATGTCCATATTTTCGCTAATAACTCGAAAACGAGAGCGCCGATATGGATCGTGATTTTGTAAGACTTGCAAACTTTAATGGGAAGGTTTGTAAACAATAGAAACTTTCCTGCGTCGTATAGTTTGGATGCAATTTTGAAAATACAAAATTTCAGTGGTAAAACTCACTGTTACAGATTATACTTTCTTCGATATCTTTAGAACTGCTTCTCCATTTTTCACGGTGATTTTTTTCTCTTACAAATTTCTAATATTCGTTTTCCATATTTCGATTCCTCCAAAGTTGAGTTATTCGCATGCAATGAATATTGTAAAGCGTGTTTTTTTTATTGTTCCAACGCAACGCAGACAGAGGGGATATTAGACCGAAGACAGCTCATCTGGCTTCGTGATCAGATTGAAAACGTAAGAACTCTTGATTTTTTTTATGAGTTCGTCTATATATAAGGATCACTTTTGCAAGAGGAAGTCAGAAGGAAGGACTGACTATCGAGCTCAACTTAAAAACTTTATTTTAAAACTACTTTGAGCTCTAAGCTAAAGCCTATGAATGAGAGTGAGGAAGGGGGGTCCCTCCCTGAGGACTTCGAGGAGTCATTTGATTTGTCACAGAGAACGCTTCATAAAGCAACATGTAAACAAAAAACTTGCTGTAATGAAAATGCTGGAGTTCACAAAGATTGCCTTCGGTTACAGTCAATTAGTTCAAAGCCAAGGCAAGGTCCCGGCATACACTAAGGGTCTTCAACATGAGGCACAAAACACATTAAACGAGGTAATTAGTAAAAGTGCAAAAAAGGTCAAGAAAACTTACGCTGATATAGCAAAGAGTAATATCCAAACAGGGACCCAAAAAGTGAGCCGGGACCACGCAATTGTCATGCGCCTAATCGAACCTCGCACCACAGAGGAAACGGAAAGAGCTTTAAAAGAGAAAATTGACCCAGCAGTGCTCCAAGTGGGAGTAAAAGGCATTAAAAAACTAAAAGACGGGGTTCTAATAATTAGAACGTTGACCAAAACGGGTGCGAGGAAGATTAAAGATGAATTTGAGAACCAGGGTCTGGACAAAGAGTATAAGCGTGTTATTCCTCCTAAAAATATCCCAAGAGTTATTCTTTTCGATTTAGAAGAAAATATTAGCAAAGAAGAGCTTGAAGAGAAGCTAGGAGAGCAAAACAGTGAAATGAAGACGAGAAAATTCGTAGTTTGCTTTTCTATCAAAAGCAAAAAAGGGAAGCATTGGGTAATTCATACAGACCCTAGTGTCTTCAAACGCATCATGAGAAGGCCAAAGTTAAAAATTGGCTGGTCGATCTACAACATAAGGGAATACATCAGACCACTGAGATGTTACAAATGTAACAAGTTTGGACACATGGCAAAAGATTACTTAAACATTGAAAACTGCGCCAACTGCAGCGACGAAGGATATGGAATGAACGAGTGTAATAGTAAAAGCAAGTGCGTTAATTGCGATTTTGCAAAAAAGAAATATGGCTCTAAACTAAATATCAATCAATCTGCAATCACAAGATCGTGCCCCTCCAATCAAAGAGCTAAAACTTAAGATCTAAAATTTCATATTATACCCCACTTATTGTCAGCAGTTTATGGCGTCCCCTTCCCGGGTAATTTCATTTGGTATTATATTTTTCTATTTTGTAAGTCCGTCGAGTTGGCGTACATTCATTGTTGATTGTATTATTTAAATAAAGTCTTGAGTGGTTTTCAAGCTTTCTAGTCAGAGGATGCCTTGAGGGGTCGCGGCGTGGCGGCTGTCTCTCGGTGCCACACTCCTAGTGAGTTGTCTGCAGCTGCGTTGGCACCGCCTCACCGGCTTGGGTTTTCCCATTCAGCATCCTCTGTCCATCGACGAGTTGTGTTGCTTTTTTGTCGTGAGTGACTCTGGGCCATGGACCCTCGGGTGTCCATGCACCACTGGGTCCTCCGACTGATTCGAGGATTACACCAACGATAGTCACCAAGTAATACCTGGATGCCCCCTACGGGGGCGGAACAGGGTTAAGTCTAGCTTATGGATCACAGGGCTGCTTGGCGAGTACAGCACCCAGGTAAAGTACGAGATATAAAATTTAAAATTAAAAGTATCTTTTGATACTATTTCCCCCCCCCTGTGCATTACACAGACTCGAGTGCCGTTCAAATCACTGGCCTGCCATCTTCACCAGTGTTGTCATTCATCGTTACTGAGCCAAACCCCAATGGTGTCCATCCCTCTACTGAATTAGTCTCGAACGCGCACAGAGTCACCAGTATTCCCTGAATGCCCCCACGGGGGCAGGACAGGGTTGAGCCTGTCTTATTGTTTCAACGTTCGTCTGGCAGGGAAGCAGCATCGTTTCAAAATGTATAGAAAATAGAATCATGCGAATTGTTGAGAAAGATAAAATAGCAAATGCTAGTTAAGCTCATATTTTAAATGGTAAAGTAAAAACACGCACTCGGAATAAATATGAAATTCTGCAGTACTATAATTTACAAATGTGTAATTCTTTAATTTTATGTAACGTAATTAAGCAAGTTAGATAAAATTAAAGAAATACTACATATAGCAATCACGGTCATATTTTCAATATAAACGTAATATACTTTTTTTTTAATGGCGGGCACTTGGAACTATTGTCCATTGGCCACAGAAAGTGCCAGAACTGCTAACTCTCTTTTCATTACCCAGTGGGCACCTGGGTCGAAGCCACGGCGGTGGAGCAGCTTCATCCACGTCGCACTACCACAACCCGTTTATAGGGCGGGTCACATTCACACAAAAAGGAGAAAGGACGTGGAACACAGATAGAGAGAAAGAAGCATCCATGACTTGCCCGGGATTTGAACCCAGAACCTTTCTGATGCAAGGAGAGTTCCCTGCCCCCTACACAAGCCGGTCGGCACATAATATACTATGCTTACTAAATTTCAAAACGTTTAAATTTGTTGAATTCTAATTCCCAAAATTTTTGCTTCAAAACAATAATAATAATTATTACTTTTTGACAACCTTTTTAATTGCAAATTTAAAATTCTCCAAATGTGTAATTATGCTTTAAATGAATATATCATAAGAGTTGTAAAAATTGTGCTAATTTTTTTACGGTGAGAGATTAGTTTTTATGATGGAGAATATGTTTGGGTACTAGCATTTAAAACCTAGATCAGTTAAGCCTTAAATATTTGATCTAAGTATTAAAAAAAAAGAAAATAAATTTAACATCAAAAAATATTTCGTCTAGGTTCAAAAAGTCAAATAAAACTGATTAACAATCAACAGTCTATTTTAATTACCAGTTAAGCATGTCATATAAATATAAAGAATTATTTAACTTTTTATTCTTTTTCTAAGCTTATACTGTTTTTTAGTTCTCTAACAGAGCCATTAAATTATTTTTTTTTTTAAATTTACTTTTTGTTTTATTTTGAAACGTATAATAGTAATCAAACTACCATTATTAACGGTATTAGACATCAACAACCTCCTGGAACATATAAAAAATGCTTTGCACCCTTTAAAGGATCCCTGCCCATGCGGGCATTAAGAAAATTGAGTGCGAAAACGTCCTTGTTAAAGAATCCCAAAACTTAGATCAGATCACCACAGCCAACTCTGATGACGCAAATGTAGTTGCCAAGTGCGAACTTTACAATTAAACTTTTAAAAAGAACTACATTCCGGATCTCAATCGCCCTAGAAACTTCTCATCCACAATGGCAAGATTATTTACCTAACCAATTCAAGGTACTGGTAAGATTAGATTTCTACAGAGAAGACCAGATAGTAGTTTACGAGCCCCTAAACCCAATTAACGCCTGAACACATTTTCAACAGTCAAGCCATTTGCCAGAACTTTTTGAACTCGGCTCACCACCATCCTATACAGTCTTCAGGCACCAGAACTCTTATAACGCATTCTGCAAACGTTTCGTAATATTTAGCACTGCCATAGACAAGAAAACAACAACAATTGTATTGGATCTGATTATTTCCAAGAAATATTTTTAAAAAATTTTAATAGTTAAAAATTTTTTTATTTTGTCGGAAAAAAATACCTTACAAATTAAATTCATTGGCTTGCAAATTTAATTGCTTACGCTACAGTAACAAAGTTGCTAAATTATTTGACAGTCCATTAAAAGCGCCTTTGAACTCATTAGCTTTTTGTTTTGTTTAAAATGCTAGCACATGATATACTGAACATTTTAATTACAAATTCACCACGGTACTCATTTTTGTCAAAGCTGATTGTTTTTAAAAAAAAATAACGATCTAACAGAGCTACTTCCATAAAATAAAAATATTTTTCAGGTTTTCAAGTATCAAAACTTGTATAAAGTAATGTATTTATGTATTTTTGATTAATTATGAATTCCAATGCAGAAAAAAAAAAGCAGAATCAAAAATATTTTTCACAATAATAAAAGTGAACGTAAGCCGTGATCTCATGCAAACAAAGAGCTTTCAGTGCCAATTGTAGTTTAAATGAATTGATTCATTTTTTTAATTGCATGGCCAAACATTTTTCATTTATTCCCTCTTTTAGAAAATTCCTATAATGCAATCCAATATTGTTTTTCACACTAACAATAGTAAACGTAAGCCGTGAACTCATGTGAACAAAGAGCTTTCAGTGCCAATTGTAGCTTGAATGAATTTATTCATTTTTTTAATTGCATAGCCAAACACATTTTAGCTATTTCTTTACTTAACATATTTCTATTACGTTATCTAATATAGTTTTTCACAGTAAAAATATTTAATGTAAGCCTTAAGGTCAACGAAGAAATTTTAGAGCCAACAATAACTTAATGACTTTACCTGTTTTTTAAACTGCATAGCAAAACATCTTTCAGCTATTTTCGCACTTAGCATATTTCTATCACGTAATTCAATAACAATAATGAACGTAATACTTTAGGTCAACTCAAGTCAGCAAAGAAATTTGAGTATGAATCGTAAATTGATAAATCCATCCATTTTTTAATTGCATAGCTGAACATGCTTCAGCCGTTTCCTCACTTTGCATATCCCTATTACGTAATCATCCTGCTTGTCACAACTTGCATACGCATCTCTTTGACAAATACCTAATTTATTCTTCTGGAATGAAATGTACTTTCCTACTTCTCCAAATTTTCAAGACTTCCCTTTCTCACTCAATGTAACATAATGGAATTCCATGCCTTACCACTGTATGCTCTAATTTTGTCCGTGTGCCTTGAGTGCGTTTGACTAATAAAGAAGATGATTGCTTGAGTCTTACTTTAAAATGAAAAGTAATTTGTACTCACGGGCATTCGATAGGTGTATTTTAAGTCTAAAATCCTTCGGGAGTATCCACTTGAAGTAAAGCTAAATTAGTATGGAAGAAAAGTAAGTAATTTCATGAAGATCTTTATCTAATTTTTCCTCAGCACTTTAAATTTTAGTTTTAGATAGAATTGAGACATTATACTATCTTTTTCACGTCTGCAAACTATGTTTCTAAATTTAGAAAATGAACTAAATTATGTTACTAAAACGCATACAAGCTTACTAAAATGCACACTGCAAAAAATTTCAGTACTTTTTTTCCGTAAAATCGAATTTTATGGGAACATGTTTCTAAAAAAAAACAATCTGATTAATCGTAATTTTTACAGTAGTAACTAACGTAAAATCACACTAAATAAATAAACATAGCTGCATAAATTATGGTATAATATTTAATAGTAAATATTATACCGTAATATGAACCGTTAAATATTATATCGTAAATCTTTCATGCCAGTGGTAAAATGGATTTTACGGCTGCTGCACCAAAAGTGCCGGTATTTTATACAGTAATTTGATCTAATATTTTTTAAAGTGTATATAATATTCTACGTATATAATAAATGTATAGAATATTAGTTAGAAAGAATACTTTTCCATAAATGATTTTAGTTAAATAGAGTCAGTCTAATCTGAAGAGCTCAGTGTAAGATAATTGGTTCAACTCTTTAACGACCCAAGGAGACCTTGTTTTAGATTCATTAAAATTCAAAAATTATTCACATTAATTCAACTTCTAATCTTCGCAGCAGTACTATCTTATAAGTTTTAAGTATTATCGGTGTGGAAGACGTTTTCAAGTGCATTTTGCAATACAATGTACTAAAGTGACAGCCGATTTTTTTTTTGTCTTAAGCAAAAAATTACAAAATCTAAAAGTGTGAACATTGTAACGTTAAAAGTTTAAATGCGTGTTAGGAGTTTATGTATTTGTCAATTAAAAGCTTGTAAACAAGAAATTTTGACGAAATACAATCTATATTTTCTATAGTCAAAATTGAAGTAGGTAACGAGGGCATTTGGCAACAAACAATTAACGAGTAACTATAGGAAATTTTTTCCTCTTATTGCAAAATAAAAAAATCTAAAATAGGGGACGTACCCAAATCAAGATTTTTGAAGGTTTCCCATTGATGGACCAACATAATCTTGATGGTAACCGTAAATAATTCCATCATGATCCAGTATATTTTTTGATGGTAACCAGCATAAATAACCATAATCTCAATTTAGAAATTCGGACTGATTTATGATGGTTCAACGAAATAATTGCAACTTGTTTTGATGATTTGTTCACTTTGAACCATCACGATTTTCCATCATAGTATATTTGAAATCAAATGGTGGAACTACCATGAATAACCATCATCCCAATGTAAGAATTCGGATAGATCCAATATAATAAAAACCAAATTGTTTTGATGATGATTTTGATATTCCAGAGAACCAACAAAAACCCCCATTGAACCATTAGGGAAATCTACAGTTGCATTCATCACGGATCACCAGTGCTTGTTAGTTAATGAGAGTCACACTTCTCTTGATGGTTAACCATCATAGTACTAAAGTGGAATTTTCCAAATGGAATGATGGAAGTTTGGTGGCATAGCAAAATCCTTGAACACATAGTAGAAAATGTTGGATGATGGTGACCATCAAATTATGTTGGACCGTCATTAATCGCACTGAAACCAACATAAATCATCGAAGTTGTTTGATGAGACCATCAAGAATTTCGACTTGGGTAATAAAGAAAAATATTCAAAAGAGTATTTGGGACTTATAAATTTCGACAATTAAAATTTTGTTGACAAAAAATAAAATTATATGTTTATATCTATCCCATACAGACAAATTCGAAACTTTAAAGCTATTTTAGACAAATGTTCTGAAATGTTAGTCATAAACACACGCCATCCATTCAGCTCTTCATTTAAGAAACATTGTATTACATCAAGTAATCGATTAAAATTAGAATTTTTAGAAGTAACGCACTTAAATTCTTTGAAATGTTACTTATAACCTTCTTCCACTGAGTTTTACATAAATAGAAAATGCCTTTGTATTTTGTATTCTAATAAAAGTTGCAAACATGTTACAGAAATTAATAGCAAAGTCGAAAATTTTTAATTGTTAGACTGTATTAAATTTGCTTACTGAGCTATTTTGTAACTTTAATATATTTCAAGTTGCATATTATTACAAAATATTTTCTTGATAGTATTTTATCTAAATATTTAAAAGTAAACAAACTCCTAAAATGATTACAATAGTCAAGTGATAGTTTTTCGAGTCTATATACTCACATAAAATATTAAATGTAAGACGCTGTTTGAATGACATATTTGTTTAAAAGGAGCTTTTGCTTACATTGCCGCAAACAAATATTTATCTACCTATTACCAGTTTTATAAAAACAAACAGTCTCACATGAACGATATAAATCTTACTCCAAAACGTTTTAAATATTACTCCCTGGATGGAGGTAGAAAGTTTTAAGAAAACACTGACTAGATTTTAAATATTTACGAGGATTTAGAACTACTACGATATTTTTAAAACATATGCATCACTCCCGAAATCGACTAGACATTTTGCTTTCGTCTAAAATTTTTAGTTTAAATCTACACAATCTACATCAAAAATGGATCTATTAAGATTCCTGTGAATTATTTTATGTGTTATATCGTGTGTATTGGTACTCGTGTTATATCGGATGTCCCAAAATTTCTTATTGTATGTAGAATCAATTAAATAAAAACGAGAAGAAAAAGAAATGCATGATTTTCTACATTATGATTAGAAAACTAGATATTTTCCTTACCAAGTTTCAGAATTTAGTTATAAAGGTCATCAACAGGTGCCTCCACTTTCAAGAGTAACTTATAAATAGAGTAATCTGCAATATATTAGACCGTAACAAATTAAATATTTGTACGGTCGTCCATTAAATTTATCATCTCTAAGCCGCATTTTTTTCTGCAAGTCGTTTACTGGTATGATCCAAAGTGTTACTGCATAAAATTCACCTAAGTTAAATTAAAACATTTAGTTATAACGTTAAAAATTTGAGTGTAACGGGAGGGGTGCTCATGGATACTAATCAAGATAGTTCAAAAATTGACACTGATGAATATATACGCCATAGGCCAATTAGGCAATTCTGCTCGCTGCAAATTTTTGTTATAAATTTTCAATGCTCTCGACGATAAACCTAATAAAGGACGTCATCAATTTGTAAAGTACCGGATTTCCAAGTTATCTGAATATGTATACAAAAAATACGACATTAACAATTGCCAGTTTTAAATATTAGTTAGAAAATCAAAAATAAATGCAAGGACTTGAAAGGAAAATCCAAAATTTTATAAACTTGCTGTAATTATGCGGCAGGTCTGAATAACAAACTATCAACAAATTTGAGAAAAAAAGGGAGAAAAAAAGGAAATTACTTTGAAAACGTCATTTTACAGTTTTTTCTTTTGGAATCATTCATACTTATTTAAAAAGTTAGTGAGTATAAAATTTTGGAAGAAAGCAAAACCTGACCGCCTTTCTAAAAACTTATTTGTTTTCGCTCATTATTCATTTTCAAAATCATTATTTTAAATATAGATATGATTCATTATATAAGAAAATATCCATGCTTCAAATTATTACAATTATTTAGCCTTAAAATTATAGAAAAAGATTCAAAGGGAGAATATCACACTCATATGAAGTAAGCAATTTTATTGATAATAAAACTGTATACTATGTAATAATATGTATGTAATAATAGTTAATAACTAAATTTCTCATTTTTATGTATACTTTTACTTTCTGAATAACTAGGCAATGAAACTATTATTAAAAAGCTCTCGAATTTATAACATTAGTTTTCTTAATATTGTAATTAAGAATTAATATTTTTCAATCCGGGTACTTGATGAAAATTGAATCTTTTGCTTGATCAGTATTGGGTTCTGGGCAAAAATTTTGTTTGCTCTTCGGCCAGGTATTAAAACATTTGTGAAAAACAATATGAAAATAGCAAAATTTTCTATCGAATATATATACAGATAAAAACATAAGTTTTGTTTTTAGATTTTGTTCAAATAAATTTTCAATAGCATTTGCTAGTGTAGCTTTTGTTAAACATAGATAGCATTATATGGTATATTAAATGAAAAATATCTTAATTACTATGGTTTTAATTTTTAATCATCCGATAATTATAAAAATAATTTAAATATGCAATAAATTCTACCTAAGACTTTTCAATACTAGCTTAAAGTATTTTTTTCTTTTTATCAATGTTAAACAGGACATTTATATGGTGGTTTTGCCGACCTTTATCGAGAGATTTTGTATAGAGTATGTTTTACGTTAACCGTAATGCTATACCTGAAAAAAAGCTGCAATTTGTAGCAAAATTTTTACTTTTGAGAATTGAAACTGAACGTTAACGTTAGGTGGAATTAACACCCCCTGCAAAATCTCTGTATGTTACAATTCTACCTCCGTATCCAAGTAATTTTGAACCTCCAAAAATTAATATAATTCCTACATGGAGACGAAAAAGTTCTGTTTCAATTACTCTACAACAAGTCAATGACATTTCTGGTGAAAGGAGAAAAAAATCTCGTAATAAAAACCAAAATATACGGTATTTAAATCATCTATATTATATAAAACGCTAATAAGTATGTATCAATAAAACCGATTATATTTCTTTTCTTGCGTTGGCAACAGTTTTCATTTTTAATTGTAGGTGCTTTGTACAAATGTCTAAACTTTTTTTCGTACTTATCCACATAATTAGGAAGTTGTGAACTCATTACATAAACACAATAGCATTTGTCTTCGATTCTCACCGAATTCTAACCGAATATGGGTGTGTCACATCTTCGATTGTTGCCGAGAAAAAAACGGTTGGTTGGTTTTGAGTTCTGAAATAGTTCCTTTTCATTGGCAGAAATGAGAAGTGTTATGCTATTGCTATTTTACTTTGAGTTGAGCCCCTTACTATTCCGAATTTTGTTATATTATTAGATACCGTTTTATTATTTCATATTTTAAGTTAAATTTTATTAGAGTTAAATTATGAATCTTAATAATCTACGTACGGTTTATAACAATTTCCGAAGAAGAGAGAGCCGCTCTAATGAAACTCCAGAAGAGCAATATCAACGGAGAACAATTAGAACAGTTACTTTTCTCAACATCTGGAATTCAGAATAGTGTGATTAAGAAAAATATTTGAACTGTTTGTAATTTCAAATTAATATTGAAATGTACAGGTTTAGAATTTCTTACAGTGAAAAGTTTTCGGAACTTCAGTATTCAAAATAGTATACAAAGGCTAGACGTAAAGAACGTATCCAATGAACGAGCATCGGATAGCGAAGTAATCCGAAATGAACTGCGAAAGCAGTTCCGGGGTCGGCGAGCGCCAGCAAGCAGGGGGCGAAGCCATAGAGCCTCCTAGTTAATTTAGTAAAGTTTCTGTTCGTATGGAAACGATTAGCCTGAAATTCTGGTTTTCAAAATTATAGTACGTATTACCACGCATTTATTAAATAAAAACTGAAGAATAAATTCAACCAAATCAATGGTTTTTATATTATGCTGTAAAGTATTAAAATAAAATTACCAAATTTTACCAGACTTTCTAATTTATCATGCATTATATAATCCTACTTTATTGACAATTTCAACAAAATTATTACGAAAATCCTTTTGTTAAAATTACCGATCTTTTTACTTCTTATTGTTGGTTAAGCAAAAAACGGAGACAAATGTATTTTTATTAAAATATTTACCTGTGAAACTAATACGTATTTGCGTTACACGGAGAAAAACACACGAAAACTCCGATGGTTGACGCTGCCGGAGCGGCAAGGGAACTTTTGCCAGAGTTTTTGAAAATTGAATTGAGCCATAACGAGTAAGAAACTCGCGACACTTTAAAGTGGCAATCTAATAAAACGTTTCTTAATGAGTTTTTTGTTGAGTTATGTAAAAATAAAAAGTTTCTTCTTTTTTAAAATAAAAACTTCCCTTTAAATAATTTATTTAACAATTTTTGTTAAAGCAACTGTCGCAATTTTAACTTGTGCTTTTATTTAATAGGAAATTAATCTTGAATGGTGTGACATCGGGTCACCTACCCGTAATTTGTACTCTGTCCCTCTTGAGGGCGAGACGCATCGGAATTCCCGGTATCCAGTCACCTGCACCTGTTTGTCGGTCTCATTGATCGACGCAAAAGATTTTGTGAGTTTTTCATTTTAGTTGTTGCTCGCTTCTTCTTTGGTGCATTTAAAAATAAAAATCTGGCTGCATTTTTCAATAGGGCATAAATCCATTAATAACGTCAATTTTCGGGCAAAAATAAGCTGGTGATATTTAAACCAAGATGTACAGTGAAGATTCATTCACACATCAACAGAGCACAATGTGAGCTATGTCGTCTCACAGCTGCCTGAGATTTTTCAGGCCAAGCGCTTTCCATAATTGCCTCTTAACACGAGTCTCCTCCATTAGCGTGATAAATACTTGATCATTCAAAAAGGGGCCAAAGTTTCAACATCTAGCCTGGTCACTGATTGAAAGTGAATGAAATCCTGAGACCGGTCTCCTACTGATCAACTGTTGATTCATCTCCAACGAAGGATAAAATTTGGGGTGTAAACAGCGATCTATTTCGCCTTGCTTTTATGCATTCTGATTTAAGGAGAGATACTGATTTTTGGCACATTTTGACTACCTGCTGGGTCATATATTTTCTATCCAATTTATTGTCACCTCAAATAAATCCACATTTCTACCAAAATCAAGAAAAATAAATAAATCACCTTACTCTCTTCTTTGCAGGTTGTTTTTTTCCCTATATACTTATAGAAGATGATATTTTATACTGCTTGAACAATCCTTAAAGTGAGTTTTCGGATATAGTACCAATTGTATTACCATTAAATAGAAATGGTCTAAAATTAATGGCCTGTCCTAAATGGCTCTTACTATAATTTTATTTTTAAAAATATCTAATATTTTTTATTAATTATATATACATGCATATAAAACTAACTTGCATAAAATGTAAGAAAATTTTTTAGTTTTGTTAAATTAATGATAGCATTGAAACATTTATTGGGTTTTTCGAAAGAAGATATTTATTGGGCTGACAACTGTTGTTTACGTTTCTATTTTAAATGCTAAAACTACAAATCCAAATATTCCAAAAAAAAAAATTATGCATTTACTGATTTGTTCCGAGGAAATTTATTATGATAGTAATGACACATATGTCACACTTTTTAATAGTTACATTTGAATTGTATTCAGTATGATTTTATTAAATTTAAATATATATACATATATAATGTTAACTTAGAAGTTATAATTCGGTATTTATTTAACTATCATATAAATTTAGTTAAAGTAGTTTTCATCGTTAGATTTCTGAGTATTCATTTCCTTCTCCTAAGCGTATACTTCTTTTTAGCGAATATATTTTTCTGTGCCGAAGGGGGAAATTTTATACTTAATTTAAGTTTTGCAGAAAACTGCCTAGGCAATTATTTCAGCTTGATTATTGAGGAAGTGATGAAATTATATAGAACTTTAAGGCTACTACAATATTGGTTGTGTCAAATTTCATCATCATATATTGCATGACAACCTTGGTTGGAAAGAGACATTCATCAGAAGATTCCTCCAGAACAACCAGGCTAACCGGGACAACCTGGGATACGATTCCTTTATTTATTTATTTTTTTTTGGCCTTCCTTTTTTTCACTTGTTGAATGCTTTTGACATAAAATTTCATTTACTTTATCCTTTACATCCTTTCAGGCAATGTGAGCAATTTCGTTCATTTCCCTAAAAATTTTAATAGTATTGATGATCTTCGGCTCTTAAAAAGTTGTATAGATTTCTACGTTAAAACGTCTGCCCAAAAGCAATTTTCTTTCACTTCACCAGAAATGTTTCAGAGGACCTACCTTTCGAGAACAGATATTTTTTTAGAAAACAGCTATTTTGTGTGTAACAGTTATTTTCATTTAGAAACCAGGGTTCTGAACCATTCCTTAGGCCTGGTTTGAGGTTATTCTGGGCCAGGATAGCCTGGTTAGCAGGGCTCTGGACTAACTTTTGTGAGAACGGGAGTTCGAATCCATCCGGCGGAAGACTGTTATAAATGATAACTGGTGCACGTTAAATCTGTCTGGTCACAAAATCCTCTATGTTCCCATAACAAACCAATACATTTGGGGGTACTGAACTGGAGATTGATCGCTCACCGGTTCAGGGCAAAAGTACGATCTGTGGATGAATGGATGGAGGCATGAATGGGCCCGCCCTATAAACGGGTGTGATGTATGGGCGTGGCAATAATCGAATTCTTAGTCATAAATGGTGCCAATGGAAAACAAGAATAATCGCACCCCTTCTGTCTTAATGGCCGACGACAACAGCAACTACAGAGGTCATTCTGATGTCAGTGGAATATAAATGTCAGCCGACGCAGGAAAATTTTACCCAGGAAAATTTTTAACCAGAATCTTGAGATTAAACTCGGATCCGGTTACCGGAAAATTATTAGTATAATTTTGTTTCCGCGCAACAGTAATAACCAGATAATCCGGGTAACGAGTTATTGCCTGGTACCTGGTATATCTCGATTTTTAACTATTATTTTGTTGTACCAGATTTTGAATACTATCAAAGAGATTTCATATTAAAATATTTTTATTTGTTTAAGGAGACAAATAAATTATTTCCTTGTTCAAACAAGAGCTTATTCAGCAAAATTCAAACTCTTAGAACTTTTGAAAATGTAGAAGACTTCTTCTTTAACTTCAAATAGTTCAGAAATAATACATTTATGTAGTATTCTAGGTATTGTTTGTCTTCGAGTAAGCTTAAAAGTATCTTTAAGCCTTGCAGATTGACATCCTATTTCAATTGCTAACAAAAACATATGTCGCTTAGTTCTCAAATGGAAACACTGAAACCAAACTGATTTTTTTTTACTTGGAACGATTTTCAGTTCCCTTTAAAATATTTTAAACATAATGTCTAGAATTCTTAAGCTTTCAGTGGTTTCAAAATGCAACCTTGGAAGCAACGGTTATATATTTTTGAGCCATTAAAACTCCGTGGGTTTTGTATTCAATACATAATATTTGCTCTAAATTCAACAACGTTTTATAAAAATTAATAAGAAATGAAAAATAATAAAAATCATAATATTTTATAAAAACTAATAAGAGTAATATTATTTAAATAGCAGCCGTAAATTGAGCTTTAATTTATAATTATACCAGATATATTTTTCCCTTTTTTATATATAAAGTAATATCTTACCGATTTTATTGACTTACATATGCACTGTAATAACGGCGATGCAATATATCTTCGAATTTGGTGTGAACTTATTAAAATAGTGTGTGATGGAATGCTTTACATCAAATTAACATTAAATTAAACCGTCATATTAATAAAAGGATGAACTTAAATCTAAATTCCAATAAATCAAAATCACGCGCATCCACACCAAATGTGAATTTTTTTCGCTACCAAATATACTATTTTGACTCTATCATACATCAACAGGAACGAAAATTCGCCGTTGAATATGAATGTGCATGTCTTTAGTTGTGCATAATAAGGATAATTATGATTTAATATTTAAATATCTGTGTACTGTATTATATCATTTTAAAATATTTAATTTCCGACGACTTACCTGCTTAAATCTAATACGAAGTGCGTTATTATTATTGTCATGCTGTGCGTAGGTTTGATTTACAAACTAATTTTATTTTTATAATTAGTGAAGTACATCCTAAACTGTTTGTTTTTACTTTAAATTGTCTCTTTATTTTTTAACCGTCGTTAAAAAACAGACCCAGTTTTGAGGTTTTGCCTACTAACGTTCAACTGTAGCCTTTTACTTTTAAACCCAATCCAGAAGATAAAATAATTAAAGGATCAAGTATTTGGAGTAATTCACTTTCATGGAGGACTTTTTGACGGAACTAAACCGAATTTGCGTTACATGGAGGGAAAAACTACGAAAACCTCCCACTGTCAACTTAAGGGCAAGGGGACTGTAACCATGATCCGTCTACTACTGAGAATATTTTAAGTCAGCACTGTGGTCGGTGTGAGCTGAGTGTGGAATTCGAATTCCAACCATCGCTAGAATTCTAACCCGGTTAACCTCAAGGGGAGCTCGTGCTCTATCCCCTGAGCCACCAAGGCTCTTTAAATTGTATTTTAAAAATAACTTAACTTTAATTTGTTTTCAAAAAAAACTTTTTATGGATATCATATCTTACAGTTACTATAAATTTCAGTGATACTGAAAAGTAAAAATAGTGGCAAACTACGTTTCACCAAGTAGCTTTAAGGACCATTAGTGGTGTTGCTCTGCTTTACTTTTAGTGCAGAGTAGTTGCCCCTACTTTTAATATTAAGCTTTTACTGTGTTTTATGCGTATATATTATTTGTATAAATATCAAGACCATATTTTCATTTGAATATCTGATAAAGCGAAAAGAAAGCTTAGCTTTATTGGTTCATGAGCAAGGCATCATCATAAATAATGTGTAATCATAGCTAAATAAGTTGACATGCATAATTTTTTTCTGTATTCAGCAAGGACCTTTTGACATGAAGCAAAATAAATGGAAGTATTAAAAGGGTGTTTCAAAAAGGTTGTTATGGAGTAGAGCCCATTAAAACATTGATAGCTGCATAACAACTTGTACTTGAAAAATTCTCCACTCGTCGCTAGTTTAAACTTCTTTGCTCCCTTTATTGCTACAGTGTACTAGTAGCATTCCATAAGTTGTTTTAGGTACCGACTACTCTTGCCTGATTCCTAGAAACTTAGACTTTCACTTCTTTTATAATATCTGAAAGCTTTCGAGCATCATGAATCTGCATAATCCACAATAGATCTTGTAACGAAACTGCGTTTTTTCTAGGTGTGCTTCTTNCAATAGTTCTGTTTTTGAATATATCTTAACCCTTCTAGTCCGATTACGACCTCGGGATTTTTTGAAATACCTTAAGACTTAAATAAATAATCCCAAGAAGCTGTAGCGATAAGATGTTACTTGATCAATAATAACTTCATTCCTTACAAAAATATACAAAATGGAAATAATAATCGACATCATTCAAGCACTCAAAAATAAGCACCCATTTGTAAATAGTTTATTTTTTTACAATTGGTATTTGTTTCCGAAGAAGCTTATATATTTTACCTACCTGATATTTAAGATTTAAGTTTAATAAAAAACTCATTTTTCTCAACGCATTAGTATAGATAGCAGAACTTCAGATCTGCTTAACTTTAAATATAATATTACTATGGTAAAAGTATAGTTTTTCCCATCTCGAAAGAAACATGAAACCACTAGATAAACTAATCCTACACATAGATAAACACATTCCACGTTTCACTTGAAAAACACAACTCAACTGCATATTAACTCCATTTTCCATTACCTATCGCATGCCAATATTTATAGCCATTACCAAATATTTAGTTCTTTATTTTTTACCTTTATTTTGATTTAAAACATATATACAATTAGAACACTGGTTATTGACATTCAGTATATGCATTAAAAATGCGTAAGTTACGTATTTGGTATAATTGTAATTGTTTCAGAATTTTATTGCATCGCAAGATTTTTGCATGCTCTAATTTTTTAAATATTTCTTTTCCAATACTATGTAACTATGTACCTAATACTATGTAAATTCTTGCATTTTAGCAATATTTAAATTATTCATTTATACACTTATTTTTACCTTCCCTTAATTACTATTACTCTAATTCCTTATGAAAAGAATATTAGTATGAAACATAAATTGCTGTAATTAATAATTTTATTCCATTGGTATTCATGATAAATCAAAACTATTTTATAATTGAAACTGGTCTGAATACTTTTTCGATTCAAAAGAAATTACATTTATTATTATTTATATCCACATATTCGGAGACATATTCGCTTTTTCCCTGTAAGAAATTAATCACAGCTCAGAAAATTGAACTAATAAATCAGTTTTCATTCTAAATATAAAAAAAAGTAAAAAAAAGAAGGAATTCAAATTTTATAATCATAGGTTGAATTTACTAAAGATAAAAAAATATGCTAAGTAGGACTGCAAACGAATGTATAAACGCAAAAACATACAATGCAAAGTAAATAAAGTTCTCTTTTTAAAGTAAAACACGAATTATTTATCAATAAAAATTTCTAGTATGCTGTACATATTCTGAAATTTAATTACATATCTCTAAGAAATAAGGATTTATAGATACAAAATATGATCCCTATTCAAAACGCATTAAACTAATAAATCTTAAAAGCAAAAGTACCATAAAACTTAGACATTTTGCGACAATTTTCTTTTCACTATAATTATAAAAGTTTCTACTGTGATGCATTTAAATTGCTTAGATATAAAAAAAAAACATGTTAGTTTTATGATGAGTATGTCATAAAAAAATAAATTTTATGAAATAAAAATACGTAACCTTGTCTCTTAACTCTTAGCCCATGAAATGACTGTAATTTGGTATTCATGGATGTGAATTGCTTTTATATTTTGAATAAAGAGGGTTTCTCCCATATTTCAAAAAGAAAATAAATGCCTTCTAAAATTTGAAGCCTATATCATGTTTCTTGACAGTTATGGAAAAAACGCTGCTTTTTAAGTAGAAAAGGGATTTTTTTCCAACTCTGTTGCAGTAGATGATATGCTATCTAGGAAAGAGTTTAAAATATGCATTTAATAGCAGTAAAAAAATTGATTGATTGATTTTCTCTTCTTTATTTTGAATATTCCATACATAAAAATATGCATTTCTTAATAAGTGTACTGTTAGAATATGTGCAGTGTTTTCATTAAATACATTCATTTCTAATATAAATTCATGCAAAAGTATTTATAATTATAATAACAGAATAAGGGTTTCATTAAGATTATAGTATTTACTATGGAAAAAAAATCCAATTCTTATTACATTAAAAAGTAACCGCACTCAGAATGCTGGCACTTTTACTATACTTTTTAACGGAAGGGTTTTCATTTTTTACTATAAATTCCATTTTTACTGGAGCATGTTAGGGAACAAAAAAACCTTATTAATCTTAAATTTTATAGTAATAACGTAAAATCATGGAATCTCTCTAACTAAATAAATACAGTAAAAATTACAGTATATTTTACGGATGATGCACCAAAAGTACCTGTATATTATATGCTAATTTCATCCAGAAAGTCTTATGTTGTTGATAATAATAGCTTTAAATTCCAAGATATAATAATAAAATGATTGATTGAAAAATCTTACATTCTTTTTTGAAAAGTTTACATAATGTTTAACGCATAATGTTTGAAAAGTTTACATAATATTAAAGTTTACATAAAGTACAAAAATGTACTTTATTAATAAATGTAATATCAAAAAACATAGCATTTTCATTAAAAAAAACATTTAATTTAAGTGGGTATCAAAGTGTTTACATCATAAGAACTGAGAGAAGTTTTCATTAATTTAGTATTGTTTCCCATTCATTTTTGGATAAAAAAAGAGATTTCATTTCACTTACGATAGATAATCTATGAAAAATATTTAGTGTATCTGTTTTATGAATGGAATTTCCTTATTCATTAGGTAACTAATAGCTAATTTATAATTATTTTGTTTTATTTCTTCTTTAAATCTGTTTCATCATAAAAGCTTTGAAAAACATTTTAAAATAATAAGAGTTCTGCAACAATGAAAAATTAGGTTGAACTTTTACTTAAACTGGCATCCTATAGATATGAATCGTAATTATTCACTATGTGACTAATTGAGAATGATTCCCTTATTCCACCACAGTTGATTAAATATTTTATTGATAGCTAAATGTGACAAAAGTATCTCTGTAAGAAGTAAAATTCTGTAAGAAATTATGGATCAAATTACGGTAAAATGTACTGGCACCAGAGATGGCGGTACAGTTTACCAAAAATCCGTTTTATCGTAAAATTTCAAGGAACAAGAAAATCTAATATCTATCGTAATTAATCTGATGTATTGTATCGTAATCTATCGCAAAATCTGATAATCGGATTAATTGATCCAGTATCCCATTGATATGAATCATAATTATTCTTTTTTGTGAATAATTATGAATGATTCCCTTATTTCTCCATGTTTGATTAAATATTCGGTTAACAGTTACATATTACAAATGTACACTGCAAAAATTTCCGCATCAAATTATGGTAACATGTACCTGCACCAGAGATGGTGGCACTTTTAACTAATCCACTACTGATCCTGGTACTGATACATTTCACCTAAAAATATTGCGGAGAAAAAAATCTTAAACATTGTAATTTTCACAGTAATATTTACTGAACAATCACTGAATCACTGTAGTTAAATAATAATTACAGTAAATATACGGTATAAATATTTACGGTAAAATTGGATCTTGCGTTAAAAATTATTTTACGGACACTCACACAGGGTGTCGGTATTTTTTACGGTAATTTGATCTAGATTTTTTTTACAGTGAACTACTCTCTTCACTTTAAATGCAAAAACTTGAAATATCATTTATTTAAAAATGACCTATTATTTTATTAAAAGAAGACATAGTAACAAAAATTTAAAAATATGTGTAAGCAAGTACAAAAATAATACTACTTAACTTGTATATTTCCCCTTTAGTTTAAGTTTAGTTTATATAGCAGCAATAAAAATGATTTAACAAAGATTTTTTTTTGTTATTTCTTTTGTAAAAATAAACATTTAAAGTTGATAATCAATAATACATTTTCATATAAATTCTTAGTTACAATAAAAAATATTTTATCTATTTAGAACACTTACTTTCCTTTAAGAAATATAACTATTTTAGGGTACCAAAAACAAGTATACAACATTATTTAGGATATAGGGGACTTTGTTTTAAAATAAAAATTAAACATTTATGAATATTATTGTATGAAAAAATTCGAGAATTTGAGTAAATTTATAATTTGAATAATAAAACAAGATCCAAAGATTAGATACATTCATTGATTAAATTTACTTATACATAACTATCAAGTCCTTTATAATCAAGTACTTTAGTTAAAAAATACTTAATTTAAATTTATGTGTTTGAGATAAGCAAGATCTCTCTCTTAAAATATTAAATACAAATCATTTTTCTCGAATTTGATTGCTTTATTGCTGCTAGCGAAGCAATTTAATCGAAAAAAAAAGATTGTGCATCAATGAATAATGGTAAGTAAAGTATGTTCTCAGATTTACTTTAAGCGCCATCTATTGCACGGAGATTGAGTAATTTGTTTTAAATTTTCAAAAATTTAAACTGTTGTTAAATATTTAATTCTGCATAACTTTAAAATAACTTTTATTTTTATTAAGATATAGTTCAATAACATTTAAAGCCAATTCCGATAGAGGAAAAATAATTGTATTATTTTGTAACCATGAATGAAGAATAATAAGGCTGGCAATAAATATATACTATAAATTACCTCAAAAAAGAAATATCACTTAAAACTGAATTTAACCAGTGAAACTATAAGAACTATCTAAATAAAGTTTTAAACTGTCACACAATTTAATTACGCAAAGAACATTAATTTCGTGTCTTGGCTAAACGTGCAGAGCAATTAATGTTTTATCCTTTCGAGAATATAGGTTAATATACATAAATACAATTATTAAAATTCATTTTGCTTAGGTTTCAAGATCGATATTATTTAATATTTGATATTATTTGACACTTTCTAAGATAGAAAAGAAAGGTAACAACTTACTTGAAAATCAACATTTATAATTGTAACTGCATTTTCGCATTTGAGTTATAATTTCAAACTGAATATTGTTGAAACAATTTAATTCTAAAAAAAAAATCTTGAATGTTTTTTACCATGGCTATTGTTTCACTTCATTTTATATCTATATATCCTATATTTTATAAATTACAATTTGAGGCGATAGCAATTATTTTATAAAAAATTGGAGCTACCTTTATTTTTCTCTCCTTCCCCCCTTTTTATCAAGAATTTCACATTCCTAATCTTTATAATGTATTGCAAAGAATTCTAAGCATTAAACGCCGCAAAAGTAATGTCATGTTTTGTATTAACTTCGCAAACTAAACTTCTCTGTATTAGCGCTGAGATTATTTGTAACAGCCTACTATAATGAAAAATGACGTAATAAAGTTGTATTCCTAATAGAAAACAGGGTCGTTAATTTTTTGTGACCGAACACATTTCTCATGAACAGTATTACTTGATGGGATACTCCCTTAGTAATAAAGCTAATATGGTAGGAAAGTTTATTTTAACAGAATCAGTTCAGTTATCAACCCTCAGAAAAAGATTCTTAGTATGTATAAATTTTAGGATAAATACAGATAGAGCAATAATTCTTAAAATTTTATGAATAAGAAATTATGTTTGATTTATTATAATAAGTTACGATGAATTGTGTTAAAAAAAGAAAATATGGATTTAAACTTTAAATCAAGATCTACTTAGAAATGAAAACTAAACACAACTCCTGCAAACGTTTAAATTGATTGGTTGGGAAACATGTTTATTTATTAAAGATATTAGTTGATTTATATTGATACGAAAAGCGGAATAGGAAATAATAAATCAATATTTTATTAATGTTTCTTCTTCCTCATAAATTGTTCGATATATTATTAGAAATGTTAAAAAAAATTTTTAAAAAAGTGCCATTTATATTTCATTAGATAATTCATTCCTTAAATAATTTCATGAAGTCAACTGAAGGACTAAATACATTATGAATTATAGGTTAAAACGAAATGTAATCTGAAGTTTCAAAAACTCATCACTGGTAATAAAAATCACTAACTCGCGGAACCCCTTTAACTCTTTCACGGAGCCCTACAATTCCTTGGAACGCTATTTGGGAACCACTGAATTATTGTAAATATGCATTCTAAATTAATGATTCTTACTTTATAGTGTATTGTAAAAATAACTTTTCTGACTCTTATACGTATCTCACCTACTGTAATTATAAATTTTAGTTTTACTGAATAACAAAAACGGCGGCGGCTACCTCACGCCAAATAGTGAACAGGAATATTGGCGTAATGAAACACTGTATTTAAGTTACTTGTGACATTTCAGTGCATCATTTTGCCGTAAAGTAGTTGACACAACTTTTGGCATTGGTGATACAGTAAATATTTTTGCAGTGCAGACAAAAATTAGGAAGCATTTTCTAGGATAATAAGTAGATAGCTATCATGTTGAAAAAGAAAAGAAATTTATTCAGATAATATTTGTGCTAATTTCTATAAAATATATCCTATATTTTATTACGAATAAAAAAGTAACTTTGAAAGAAAGAAGTTCAGTTTAAAATTCAAAATCCTTGTTTTGCCTGGTGCAATATCGATTCAATGGAAAACATCAATAAACTTAATGCACATTTTCGTTGAAACTATGATAATATATATTGAAAATATATTCATAACTACCATTCTACGTTTTTTGCTTATGCAAATTGAGAATAAGAACTTACATAAAATAACTAATGCACATAAACACTCATCCAAGTATACATCACACAGTTAGCATTTCTTTAAAAATATTTTTAAAATTGAAATTATAACTTTGAATTTTCGTAGATTTGATTTAAAGAGCTCCATCGCAGCGTTGATTTGTTACAGCATTGTAAAATTATTCGGAATAAATGCAAGGTAAAAACTACTGGCAGCCTGAGTGCGGTATCCGAAAGATTCATTTTACTGTATAATCCATTCACACCATAAAATGTTTAACCGTAATTTTAACAGTAATGCTTATTTAATTACTGCGATTTAGTCAATATTACTGTTAAAATTACGGTATATTAGACACTTGTGCTCTACTATTTTTTAGAATTATACTGTAAAAAGTTTTGGCATTCAGGTTGTAAGAGCTTTTTACCATAATTTAAATTGGAAAATTTTAACATTGCAATAGAATGAAGTGTCTCTATATTGAAATATGTTTATTCATAAAAACTTTTTAAAGCTTCATAAATTATTGCCTACAATTATATAACACATTTAAATATCTTTTGACTATGATGACTTTAGGACTAGATTTTAGCCATGCTTAGCTAAATTTTTATATGGGGGAACATTGTCTAATCTTAATTATGACCGTTCTATTGCGCTTAGAAACTGGCTCGTGCTTTGAAACTTTGTTGGCTGAAGTTTACGTCCTTTTCTAGTTTTAATCAACAATTTTAAAGTATTAATCTGAGCATCTATCGAAAGAACGTAACAAGATATATCTTCATAGTTTTTTCGGAACGTGCAAAAAAAATCTTAGCTCAGATTTATCAAATTTATTTTCCAGACTAAATAGTTTTTCTTAATTTGGTTTTTTTTAAATTAAATTGTAATGCAATGTAAAATACCCGTGAAAAAATTACGTTACATTTATGGAATAAAACGTATATATTGTAATTTTTACAGATTTCTTAATTTAAAGGATTTTTAATCATTAGTTTCTCTTTACATTTAATTCAATTATACTGCAAATGATTCTCAATAAAATTGTACGAAAAAAATTTTTATCGTAATATTTACTGAATTACTGAAATTAATTAAATATCATAAAAAAATTATGTTATACAATTTTTTCGATAAAATTTATTTTAAGATAAAGAGTACTTCCAGCCTGGCCACTGGTACTTTTGACTGTAATTTAATCAGGAATTTTTTACAGTGTACACAGTTAGATAATTCATTGATTGTCAGTTAAAAATTGAATAACAAGCTATGTTTGTTTGAAACTGAAAAGCAGATGGGCGCATCAACACTTAATTCGATATTCATTTTCCTTTTAAATAATTTTTTTCAATCAAAAATCGACCTGAAAGAAACAAAATCTAAATTTTCCAAACCTAAATGTTTCAAAAAAGAGAAATCTAAATTTCTTTTTACAGTAAAAAAGATATTTACAGAAAATGAGAATAAAGTATTTTTTAAAATAAATTGCGCAATTTTATAAAATTTTCATTGTCTTATTTTATATATTTTATATAACAAATATAATTTAGTTCTTCGCTGAAAATATTAATGAAAGATATAAAAGTATCAAATTTAAAACAATATCTTAGACATAATTCTTTTACGAGAATCCCCCAGAGAAGATCTGTTTTTATGTAATATTTGATAGATAATTTTATTCCACGTTATTATATGTTTTTAAGCAACTCGCAATTTTTTTTTTATATTCGCGTTACACTTACTCCCTCAAAGGATTTAAACGAGTTTATTTTTAGAAGATATTAATTTTATGCAATATTGTTTGCTTGAACTATTATTCATATGAATTTTGTATTTAGAAGAATTTAAAATATAATAATTTAAAATTTTGATTTTTTTTTCTCAGCATTTTTAGCACTTAATTACGTATTAATTTACTTAGAAAAATATCATTAACTGGAATCAATAATATTTTTTTCTTTTGAAATTTAAAATATTTTTATACTGAAATTTATTTTTTACTCTTTATTTTCTATTAAGCTGTTCTTTTTTTGATAATGTTCTTCATTTTGCGTGATTGTTTTATTTTAGCTTTTTATATCGAAACCTTATTTGATAGACTATGCCATATAGTTTTATATAATTTATTATAGATAAAACAAAACTACATAGAATTAGCAGATTGAATTATAATTTATACTTTTAAGTATATTAAAATATATCTTCATGATGCACCTAAATGGCAAATATTTTGCTATAAAACTTTCATTGAAGATAATAGTCCAATCCTAATGACCAATTTCTTAATGACCAATTCCAGCAAAAAATTTCGCGTGAAATAAAAAAACCCGTTTCTAAAAAAATATGAGATGTTTCCATGTAATTATTTCCTTTACTTATACCTGAATCTTTAAATATACATGTTTTTAGTAAATTTATGTCATGTAAGTTTTTCAATTATTTTTATAACATTAAAATTGCACTTTGCTGTATAAATTTATTCAGTTGAACATTTTTTTTAGTTTTAAACATTACATTGTTTTGAATAGAATCACTGAAGCTAACGATACATTTTGCGATTTTAAAATATTTGATAATTGACGCATACAATTTTTGTATGCATTGTTTTATATATTTTTTTATTTGAAAAATACAATATTTTAATTGGTGAACAAAAAAATTGGTGAATTGGTAAAACAAAGTGTTTATTTTGACACAATTGTGATTCAATAGCTTCAATAATTTTAATTCTAATCTTAAATTTTGATTTAATGCTAAGTTAAAGTAAGATTAATATTGGCTTAAGTACATCTAGTTTTTTTTTTGAATACCGTTCATGCTCCTCCTAGTTTCATTTAGAAAAATAAATAAGTAAATGAAAAAAATAAAAAAAAGTTAGGCCAAATGAGCTGAACTTTGTTCTTCTACACTATTAAAACATTACGTGTTTTTTTATTCAAATTAAATTGTAGAATTCACTGCTTAGTATTAATGATTAATTAATTTTTTGAAATTTGTTTTATAAGATGATGTAAAAATTCCTTATGTTACGGTTAATGTAACAAATTGGTGATAATTTAGGAAATTTGCAGATTTATTTATAAAATATCCAAGTTGTAAGAGAGAATGCGATACATTCTGATTTCTCAGAGGAGTTCTCAGCACCAAAAAGACGTCTCTTAACCTTAAAAAAAAATTCGAGTAAAGAATATGAAGCAAGTTTTTACCAGAAAATTGTTATTAGTTAATCAATTTACTGAATTATTAACAGTCAAATTTACCTTAAAATATTTTAAGTTAACCTCCAACTAAAATAACATTGGATCATATTTCGAATTCCCATTGAGTAAAATTATTACAAAAAACATAAACTTTTTTTTAATAATTTTTTCACCAGTAGCGTTGCCAGCTCAAACTATTTAATTTTCTTTAAACATGTAATTTGTATTTTAATGTATCACATATTATTTATCTTCCATTTATTGCTGAAATTTAATGCTCAACTAATATATTTGTCTTTTATGCGTTTCTGAAAGCATACTGATCAATGAGCATGTCCGAATGTCAATTTTTACCTTTGCAAAATTATCCGAACAAAAGTCGTAAAACACCTAAATTTAATTATTTACTTTGAGATGAGACAAATACAAACGGATTTCTGTCTCTGTAAAACAAAGTACGTACACATTTGAGAGGGTAAAATGTTTCATTAAACATGCATGCCTTTGGCTAAATTGTAAAGACCCTTGAAAATCTTAGCAAACAGCTAGGAAGATATTTAATAATGTCATTCAAATATTTCAGTGGCACTTATACATCTTGTTACATCCGAATCTTTTGGGATTAGGACTTGTAAATGAGTTTCAATTAATGTCATATGGAGATATTTTTAAAGAACTCAAATGATTAGTAACAAACAATGATTTCTCATTTGTTGCTTTGAGAAGAACTTACTTTTGCAATTTAAGCTTTGTAAATATTTAAATAAAAGAAAAAAATTGCTCAGAGTTTTGTTAATGAGTACTTTAGATAATGTCTTATATTAGTTAATTACATTCTGCAAGTAAACTACCGAGAATAAGTCAGAACTTTAATACAAATTCCGTAAATGTTGAAAGAGAATTATTCCCCACGGCAATAAAGCGCAATGATCGTGATTTATTTGACCCAAGGTAAACTTTTAGATTTTCTGAATCCCTGTCGATTTTGGTATTCCATATATTTTCTCAAATATTAATTCAGTATCAAATCAGATGTTAATTAAAAATAAATTTCGCACTTAATAAAGCACTACTCAGTGTGATTTTATATTTCATAACCGGAATTAAACAGTCGATTTTGGTATTCCATATATTTTTCTCAAATATTAATTCAGTATTAAATCAGATGTTAATTTATTTTTATATTTACAATTTAATAAAGCAACACTCAGTGTGATTTTATATTTCATAACCGTAATTAAACAGTCGATTTTGGTATTCCATATATTTTTCTCAAATATTAATTCACCATCAAATCAGATGTTAATTTTTTTTATATTAACAATTTAATTAAGCACCACTCAGTGTGATTTTATATTTTATAACCGTAATTGAACAGCCGACCCAATTTTGGGTTCACGACTACTAATGCTGAACTCTGTAGCGTTATATACTTTTAAACCCTATGCAGAAGACAAGCGAACTCCTTGATCAAATAATACGAGAAATATGCTTCCGTGGAAGACTTTTCATGGAACTCACAGGATTTGCGTCGTATGGAGAGGAAAACCACGAAAATCTCACTGTTAGCGTGATGGTAAGTGGAATCTAAGCCAAGATCCCTCTACCACTGAGGATATTTTACTTTGGCCCTGTGGTTGTTGCGAGACGGGTGTGGAATTTGTATCGAACAATCATCTCTGGGATTCGAAACCAGTTAACCTAATTCGAAGGCTCTATCCTCTGAGCCACCACAGATCCGTTAAGTGCAATTAAAAAAGTTAATTATTTTTTGGCATTGCATTTCTTATTACATCGTGAAAATTCCAAAGCAAATTACGATATAAAGTCGCGGCACTCTGGGTGATGGTACTTTTGACCGAAAAATCAATTTTTACCGGAACATGTTGCGGAACGAATACTCAGATATAATGTGTAAATTTTTACACTAATAATTACTGTGAAATCACTGAACCCTTTTGAATAAATAAATGTTACTGCAGAAATTTTGGTATACTATTTTACAGTAAAATAAATATTCGGTAAAATGGATTTTATGGATAATGCCCCCAAAGTGTCAATACTTTATACTGTAATTTGGAATGGAATTTTTAACAGTGTGGAGTGAATATTTTTTTTTGGGGGGGGGGGCGGGTTTATACGGCTAAGCTTGTCGTGAAAACTTTTATCTTGGTTTTATTTAAATATGAATTAAATTTGATTTGGTCAAAATATTAACTTTTTCAGTTAAAAATACCGTTAAAATATATTTAGTATTTGGCTAAAAGTTAAAAATGCGTTACTCTATCTGAAAAAAACTCAAATTATGCACAATAATAATTGCTGCATACTTAGCAAAATGATGTCCGGAGCCATATTGTTATGCATCTTTATAACTTTGAGACAATTTCTTAGGAAAATGAATTGAAATCTCACAAAATAATATTTCCCACCCAGAACTACTTTTGCGGTGGTTATCGCTTTTGAAACATTCTGGCAGAAACAAAATTTCCCTCTTGCAAATAACTAAATTATAAAAATATATGGTATAAAGCCATTTTCGATGTCCGTAAAATCAAATTTTATCGTAAAATCCATTTTTCCCGTGAAGTATTTTACTGTAATTTTTAAAGTAATATTTATTTATATATATTGATTCAATGATTTTACGGTAATTATTACTATAAAAAGCACGGAATGTCAGATTTTTCTTCCGTAGCATGTTCCGGTGAAAATTTATTTTACGGTAAAAAATATCGCAACCTTACGTGCCGATACTTTTAATAAAATTTGATCCAGAATTCTTAGAGTGTTATTAAAACAGATTATTTCCTTGATTGCATTTGAATTAGGTTTTTAGCTATTAAGAGTAAAATTCATTTGAATCATTACTAAGAAGATTTCATTAACATNGTGCTCCTCTTAGTTTCATTTTCAAAAGTATAAATAAATAGAAAGCATTTTCAAATAAATAAATAGAAAATAAAAGCGTAACCAAATGAGCTGAGCTTTGTTCTTTCACTCTAATAAGACATTACGTTCTTTTTGTTTCAAATTAAATTGCAGAACTCACTGCTTAGTAATAATGATTAACTAATATTTTCAAATTTGTTTTATAAGATAATGTAAAAATTCTTTATGTCACGGTTAGTGTAACAAATTGGTGATAATTTAGGAAATGTGGAGATTTATTTATAAAATATCCTAGTTGTAAGAGATAATGCAGTAGATTCTGATTTCTCAGAGAAGTTCTCAGTACCAAAAAGACGTTTCTAAACCTTAAAAACATATTCGAGAAAAGAATATCAAGCAAGTTTTTACCAGAAAATTCTTATTTGTTAATAAATTTACTGAATTTATTAACAGTCAAATTTATCTTAAAATATTTAAAGTTAACCTCCAACTAAAATAACAATGGATCATACTTTGAATTCTCATTTAGTAAAATTATTACAAAAAACATAAACTTTTTTAAATAATTTTTTCATAAGTAGCGTTGCCAGCTCAAACTATTTAATTTTCTTTAAACATGTAATTGGTATTTTTATGTATTACATATTATTTATCTTCCATTTATTCCTGAAATTTAATGCTCAACTAATATATTTTTTATTTTTAAAATTCAATAAAAAATCTAATGTTTTGAGGAAAAGGCTTGTCTTCAACGTTTCTCAAAGCATACTGATCAATGAGCATGTCAGAATGTCAATTTTTACCTTAGCAAAATTCTCCAAACAAAAGTCGTAAAATACTTAAATTTAATTATTTACTTTGAGATGAGACAAATACAAATGGATTTCTGTCTCTGTAAAACAAAGTACGTACACATTTGAGAGGGTAAAATGTTTCATTAAACATGCATGCCTTTGGCTAAATTGTAAAGACCCTTGAAAATCTTAGCAAACAGCTAAGAAGATATTTAATAATGTCATTCAAGTATTTCAGTGGCACTCACACATCTTGTTACATCCGAATCTTTTGGGATTAGGACTTGTAAATGAGTTTCAATTAATGCCATATGGAGATATTTTTAAAGAACTCAAATGAATAGTAACATACAATGATTTCTCATTTGTTTCTTTGAGAAGATCTTACTTTTACAATTTAAGCATTGTAAATATTTAAATGAAAGAAAAAAATACTGAGAGTTTTGTTAATGAGTACTTTAGATAATGTCTCATATTAGTTAATTACGCTTTGCAAGTAAACTACCGAGAATAAATCAAAACTTTAATACAAATTCTGCAAATGTTGAAAGAGAATTATTCCCCACGGCAATAATGTGCAATGATCGTGATTAATTTGACCCAAGGTAAACTTTTAGATTTTCTGAATCCCTGCCGATTTTGGTATCCCGTATATTTTTCTTAAATATTAATTCAGTATCGAATCAGAAGTTAATTAAAAATAAATTTAGCACTTAATAAAGCACTACTCAGTGTGATTTTATATTTCATAACCGTAATTAAACAGCCGATTTTGGTATTCCATATATTTTTCTTAAATATTAATTCAGTATCAAATCAGATGTTAATTTATTTTTATATTTACAATTTAATAACGTACCACTCAGTGTGATTTTATATTTTATAACCGTAATTGAACAGCCGACGCAATTTCGGGTTTACGACTACTAGTGCTGAACTATGTAGCCCTAAACTTTTGAACCCAATGCAGAAGACAAGGAAACTCCTTGTTCAAATAATAATTTGCTTTCATGGAGGACTTTTCATGGAACTAACTGCATTTGCGTTGTATGGAAAGGAAAACCACGAAAATCTCTCACAGTTAGAGGGATGGTAAGGGGGCTCTAACCCAAGATCTCTTTACCACTGAGGATATTTTACGTTTGCCCTGTGGTTGGCCCTGTGGTTGCGGAATTCGTATCCAACAGCCATCTCTGGGATTCGAACCCGGTTAACCTAATTAGAAGGCAAATGCTCTATCCTCTGAGCCACCACAGATCCGCTAAGTGTAATTAAAAAAGTTAATAAATTTTTAGCATTGCATTTATAGCTTATTACATTGTGAAAATTCCAAAGCAAATTACGATATAAAATCGCGGCACTCTGAGTGCCGGTACTTTTAACCGAAAAATCAATTTTTAACGGAACATGTTCCTGAACGAATACTCAGATATACTGTGTAAATTTTTACAATAATTATTACTGCGAAATCACTGAACCCTTTTGAATAAATAAACGTTACTGCAGAAATTTTTGTATAATATTTTACAGTAAAAATAGATACTTCGGTAAAATAGATTTACGGGTAATGCCCCCAAAGTGCAAATACTTTACACTGTAATTTGGAATGGATTTTCTAATAGTGTGGAGTGAATATTTTTTTTGGGAGGGGGGGGGAATTATACGGCTAAGCTTGTCGTGAAAACGTTTATCTTGGTTATATTTAAATATAAATTAAATTTGATTTGGCCAAAATATTAACTTTTTCAGTCAAAAGTACGGATAAAATATATTTAGTATTTGGCTTAAAGTTAAAAATGCGTTACTCTATCTGAAAAAAACTCAAATTATGCACTAAAATATTTGCTGTATACTTAGCAAAATCATGTCCGGAGCCATATTGTTATGCATCTTCATAACTTTGAGACAATTTTTTAGGAAAATGAATTGAAATCTCACAAAAAAATATTTTCGACTCAGAACTATTTTTGTGGTTGTAATCGCTTTTGAAACATTCTGGCAAAAACAAAATTTCCCTCTTACAAATTCTCTACTAAATTATAAAAATATATGGTATAAAGCCACTTTCGATGTCCGTAAAATCCATTTTCGCCGTAAAATATTTTATTGTAATTTTTAAAGTTATACTTATTTATATATATCAATTCAGTGATTTTACGGTAATTATTACTATAAAAAGTACGGAATGTCAGATTTTTCTTCCGTAACATGTTCCGGTGAAAATTGATTTTACGGTAAAAAATATCGCCACCCTAAATGACAGTACGTTTTACCGCAATTTGATCTGGATTTTTTTTACAGTGATTGATAAGATTAATTTTAACTTTTCAATGTCATGTTCATTCATGATTACATCTATGCAAAACTTTGCTTGCTATTTTTTGCCTGAATCAAAAGTTTTTACGTTATTATAAACTATCGCAAATTAATTTAAACTTTAATTTGAAATGGCTAACAGCTATTTTATTATTAGTGACACAAGTATCACATTATGGTTATTTTTTTCTTTAATAATAAGAATTATCAGCTACATTTTTGAAGTTAATTTCTTACAAATTAGATGTCTTATTTGACGTATGGAACGGATTGAAATTAAATCATCAAAATTATTGAAAAGAAAAACACTATTACAAATTGTTCTTGAAATTAAATTTAAAGCGATTTAAGTTATAATATACTTTGAAAGTTACAATTGTACTAAATTTTATTTCTAATAATGAGTGATCTAATAATAAGTAAACTAATACGAGAATATTTTGATGTTCCTTATACATTTTCATGAAAGTGTCATCTACTTATATACTAATTATTAAATTATGTATATTTTTACTTTATTTCAAATAAATGTAAGCGAAAAAATAAGAAATTCCTTGCGTATTATTTTATTACTATTTTCACAACTTGTTAAAGTATTTTTCAAGAAAAATCTTGAGTCAAGCTTGCTTTTGAAATTTAAAATAATGTGTGTTACAACGGGTAATATCTCAAAAAAGTTTTCATTTTATTTTTCAACAATCTAGAAAGGGCAAATTTCAAATAAATATTACAAATATATTTTAAATTATTCTTATATTTTATTCATATTTTTCTTAAAGGAATAAAGCTTTTCAGATAAAAAACTAAAATCACTTATTCTCAGATGAATTTCGACTATTTCAAAACTGAAATTAAAAATAAAATAGAATATTCATGGAAGAACAAAAGTATATTTAATAAAAGAAAAGTATTTAAAAAAATTAAAATATCGTTCATAAAACAGTGTATTAAAATTATAAAGTAAGATACAGATTTTTTTAATGTTTTTTTCAATTAATTTTATTTATTAATTATCAAACAACAGTTTTTGAAATATAGATTATTAAAATAATCATAAGCACCGATTGATTAAATGACATTAAAAGCACTCTAAACTAATTCTGTTTTCCAGTTTCTGACTCTCTTGACTTTCATAAATTTGGTAAAAACTTAATAAATATCTATAGTGTTTTCTCATCAAACCTGAATGTATTTTTTTCCGAAAAATAAATATTTCATAATCTAATTCAACTTTTTCACGGAAAGAATAAATCACATTATATTCGAATTAATTTATAATATTCATTATGCATTAGTTTGTAAAACTTAATTTATTGATTTAATTTAGTATCGAATAATATAGTATTTGGTAAAGGCTTGTGCTATTGTTTCTTTCTCTTGACTTAAAAAGAAAGTTATCTACATCTAATAGTTATTTTTTAAGCACAAAAATATGGTGGCAAGAAACAAAAGAACTATTGCCTTAAATTTTGCATAATATACGTCAATTATTTAAATATATGAATCTAAAAATAAATTCCCTACGTATTCCCCTAACGAAAGGGAAAATGAGCAACTGAAATAGTAAGAGCGCATGCGCCAGTCAGAACAGCGAGATCATAGCTATCCATCCTGTTTCTCTTCCCAGTGCGTGAATCGGTCGAGGTACTGCAAAGAGCAGAAAGATCGCATCTTATTTTCCCTTATTATTCCAAGCTCCTAAATCAGTGAGTGAGTGAAAATCTTCCTCTCGCATCCTATCCCTGGATGCGGATGCTTTCTTAATGTGAGCGCTATCTCAGAATGCAAATCATTTTATTAGCATTATCTTCCGTTGAACTTCCGAAAAAATTGGTTACAATATTGATTAACACACCAGATAACAAGCATTTATAACTTCACAATTACTTCCTGAAAAATGTCAAAGTTTATCTGATGAAACTTTGGACTAATAAAAACGTAAATGATTTAATAGATTAAATCATTCTTTATTATTGGGAAGATGTTGGTTTTTAACCAATTTATACTGAAGATAAAACTGAAACTTTTCGAATTAAAATGACACAAACTTAAATAATAAGTGCAGTTCCGTAAACTCAAGTAGATTTCACACTTTTAAGTTATTTTTTCTTTATTCTTAATGAAATCAAATGTTAAGTTTTTCATTACGTTTCAGTTGAAAATTCGTGACACTTCGTCATCATAATTGAATTTTACTTTTTTTTTTAAATATTATAGTTCAAACAGAATTTATACACTAAAAGACATATAAAAATTGTAGTAGGCGACATTATGGAATATATGTGTGTGCATATTCTTAAATAACGAATACTTGACAGCTCAGTGTGTTAAAATTTAGTTCCTTTATTGTGAAATAATTCATACTTGAATTTAAAAGCTCATATTCATCATGATACCATTTAGATGTAGACCCAACTACACATTTGATTGGAGCTTAAACCGTTGGATAGTTTTCTGCTTACAGACACTGACTTTGGAGTGCATCTTAGTATCTTTACGTCATGTGGAACCAGAGTTAAGACAATTGAGTTCACGTGTTGTATCCACTCGCTATGGCTCCTTGCGTGGATTCATGAGTACTTTATCTAATCGCCAACTTCAAAATGTGGAAGTCTTTTTGGGTGTTCCATACGCAGGTGCCCCGAAAGGTCCACTGCGGTTTATGCCACCAGTTACTTCCCCTCACTGGAAGAGTGTGAGGTTAGCTGACCAATACGGGCCAGTTTGTCCTCAAAAATTCCCTGACATTTCGAATGAAACAGAAGCTCTTCAAAGGATGCCTCTTGGAAGATATAAGTATTTGAAAAGACTGCTTCCACAATTAACAAATCAAAGTGAAGATTGTCTTTACCTCAATATATATGTTCCAGGGACAGGTATGTAAAACATTAATTTTTGTAATTCTAAGCGATTCTCTCTAAGCGATTTTTCGTGTATAATTTCGGTGAAGCATTTTAAAATTTCTAGGGTTTAAATTTAGTGTACAAATGATGAATTTATCGAATTGGTTATGATATATTCAATATAAAAAAATGCTATATGATGCAAAAAACGTCAACAAAATTTTAGTAATTAAGTTTTTTGTTAAATACACATCCTTAACAAAAAGCGCCTCATTCATTACATTAAATGGTTATTATTTTGTACTGCAAGAATCATGTTGGCAAGAAAAGAAATATTTTTACGTAAAATTTATGGATTTCATATATATGCAAGACAAAAGATATTTTTTGAATAAAAATGCAAATTAAATTACGCTTTTGAAAACGAAAAAATCCTACATTATACAATATTAATTACAATAAAAATCATACATAGTAAATATTTTTAGAAAAACGTAGTTATACAAAATAAAAAAATCAACAATAATAATTTTAGGATATTTAATTTTTAAAACTAAAGCATAAAGTCTTTTTTAAAAACAAATACACTTATATGGTCAGGGAGATATATATCTCCTTGACTATATTATTATAATTAATGACCTTATAATTAAATATTAAAGTGTGATTGACCATATAGAAAAAATTTGAATAATGACTGAGCAGTAAAAAAAAAGAAAAAGAAATAAATTTTATTTATTATTTTTTCATGTTTTTTTATCATGTTATTTTCATGTTATATAAAGATAATTCTCATTTTCATAAATTGGCGTAAGAAAAATCCTTAACCTCTGATCAAGACTTTTAGCAGTGAATATAAGAAAATCAAATGCTATTGGTAAAGACATGACATGAGTTATTAAATTTTGTGCTTGTTTGCGATTGATTTAAAGCCTTATAATATTTAATTTGTAATTGATTTAAAACCTCATAATATTTAATTTATAATTGATTTAAAACCTAAATTGTGTAATTGATTTAAAACCTAAATTGTGTAATTAATTTAAAACCTTATACAAAATTAAAATACGTAAGGAAAATATTAACTACCATTCGGTAGCTTACATCTTACACTAAATTCTGGATATGATCTTAATTTCACTTTCTGTAAATGTGATTTTATTTTATTGACATATTGATATTTTCGTAACGTTATTCAAATGTCTAGTTTCCTTTTATGTTTTTTTCTTTTTTGGTAAAAACTGAAGAAACTATTCATAAAATTTTTTTATAAATTATATTAATATATTTTGCTATTTTTTTTAAAAGAAATTTCAAACATTCATGGATAACAGACCAGTTTAATCTAAGTACTGAAAACATTCACTTACTTTCAGTACCTTACATTTTACTAGAAAATAAAATTTAAACTTTAAGCACAATTTCAAATATTATATACTTTTATACATTTTGAAATTTTATGTAAATAAAATTGAAAATATGGTAAAGCTTTTAAGAAAATTGAAGAAACTTAAAATGCCAGAAAGTTCAAATGCAGTAAAACGATGAAATTAACCCTTGATTGCGAAAAAAATTAATATTGCTTCAATGAATGTTAAAATCTCTGTCTCCGATGAATACAGCACAATTGGTCAGATGAATGTAGCAGCAATTATTAATTTGCATATAATGAATTGAGGTTTAATGTTTACCTACATGGAGAAAAAAGTGAGGTAAGAATGTTGAACTTTATGGTAACGATGTTTCATGATAAAAACCCTAATTCTTTTAATAAAACTATATACAATATTTAAATTATTAATATAATAGCGGTTTCCATTAATATGGTAACTGTTCTCTGAAAATTTTGGTTTACAAATCTATAATTCTTATTATCACTTATGTAATAAAAAAGCAAAACTGAAACGTTTATTAAGCCGAATAAACGTTTTTTTTCTTGCCATGCTCTAAAGTATGAAAATCTTGTCGAATTTTACCATATTTATCAGATTCTTACATACAATATAAATCAAAATTTTACTGTTAATTTTACCAAAATTATTGCTAAAGCGGTTCAATAAGAATTATCATTCTTTTTGGTATCCCCATAGAGCCAGAAACACAGTAAATTTTACCATATTCTGGTAGTTATGACAATACATTTTTTTTCTGTGTCAATGAATTTTTTTTTATCTTCCCAATGAAGCTGAATCTCAATATTTTTTTATAAATAATAATAATATTTGTTTCCACATATATCAGTGTTCTATTTTCTAATTTAATCTTATTAGTTTCTGTAACTAGTGATCAAAGATTTTTAAATGCATTTACTCTCTTTAATAGAAATTTTCTCCTAATAGAGATGGTCACTTTTCCTTATATTTTATTTTCTGTTCTTACGCGGTAATTTTACTTATTGTGTTCTATTTTTATTTGTTGTAATTTTTGTAAAATTTTTTGTATGCTCCTCACACTACTGTATTGATATATTTCGCTTTGGCCATATTGATACAATATTAGAAAGCACTCTTTTTTGAGGACATAATCATGTGGGCTGATGAAAAGATTATATCTTATTTTATCCTGATTTTTTAAAAAAAATTTATCCCTTTTTTTTCCTGATTATTTTTTCCCCAGTTGTTTGTTATTTTTTTATTATTATTTTTCTTTTTCCCCTTTTTCTCATATGCCTATAATTTTTCTTTGTTTTATCTTATTTTCATTTTGACTTTAACTGTATATACATGTATATTTAGTTAANATATATATATATATTCTGTTTTTTCTTCATATTTTATTTTCTGTTCTTACTCGGTAATTTTACTTATTGTGTTCTATTTTTATTTGTTGTAATTTTTGTAAAAATTTTTGTATGCTCCTCACACTACTGTATTGATATATTTCGCTTTGGCCATATTGATACAATATTAGAAAGCACTCTTTTTTGAGGACATAATCGTGTGGGCTGATGAAAAGATTACATCTTATATTTTCCTGATTTTTTAAAAAAATTTTATCCCTTTTTTTTCCTGGTTATTTTTCCCCCAGTTGTTTGTTATTTTTTTATTATTATTTTTCTTTTTCCCCTTTTTTTCATATGCCTATAATTTTCTTTGTTTTATCTTATTTTCATTTTGACTTTAACTGTATATACATGTATATTGAGTTAAGAACACTAAAAATCTATATTCTTGAACAGAATGAAATATATGTGCATAACTGCAAGTTTTCTTCACCTCCTTTGCTTATTGATAAATTTCTATGAAACATATGATAGTCAATATTTTAAGTAAAGATATTATTAATTATTCAATTCATAATTTTGAGCTTTTTGTTTTTACATTAATAACCAATATTAGACTTTATTCGCAGCGTCACCTTGTATTAATCTCATTTGAACAGTTGCTTTTTTGAAAAAAATAGTGACTCCTAAATTCTATTACTTTTAAATACATTTCAACTTGTTATGCACTGGAGATATTTTATCTGTTCTTCGTGCCTTATTAAGCTTCTATTCTTTTGTTGTATCAATTTGTGAGATAATTTGTGAATAATTTCCTCTTATTTATCTGGAATAAATACCATAATTATTTTAATTATTAAATATTTTTTCCTCGAACTGTTTTTTTTTACTTTATTCATTTTCATCAGAAAAAACCTCTTTCAAAACAGGAAAAAAAACAAAATATGTTCTAATTAAATTTCCTGAGCAACAAATATGAAAAAGTTCAGGAATTCTTTTTCATCTGGTTTATGTTTAAAAGAACTCTGGTATTAGAAAGAATAGCAAAAATGAATGTTAAGTTTAATATATATATTAATAGGAACATTGAAAAATGAAAAACATTTTTTGAAGTAAAGACATATTAGTGATGCTGAAAAATATCTAGAGTATATAAACTAATTATTAAAACTCGCCTCACAGTACACAACTAAATATAAGAAACTCTTAACAACCGAAATCAACAAGCTTTAAAATAATCGAACCTTAACGTAAATAATTGTATTTGCTTTTTTAATTGAATTTAGAACACATGTTAATTGTTAAAAAGGAATATTTTTTGTAATACAAAATCATTTACGAAATATTTGTAATTCAAGATCTAATAAACACAAAAATTTCATACAAGAGCTAACTATAAAAGCTTACATATTAATTGATGCATGGCTGTGTGAAAACGTTTTTGCTTTTGCTGAATTAGTTCAAAAATGTACAGAGATATATGAGAAATGAAAAAGGCCTTTAATCGATTCACACTTTCCTAATCCTGAATGAATTCCAAAGCCTAAATAAATTGCTAGTAATTCGAATTATTTTTTTTAGATTGCTTCAACCCTTTTTTTCTTATTTTGTGGGTAAATAACTCAAAATTGTTAAAATAAATTATATTTATCTACATGAAGTATGGGGTGTGATTTTATTATTTACTTCAACGTTTGTAATTATTGTTAAAGATGTGATTTTTCTTTACTTCAGTTGCTTTAATTGCTTGCTTATAAAATTTATATTATAGCAAATCGTAAAATTTCAATTGGTATGTGTCGTAATTTAAAAAACGGACGTTAGAATGAGTGAGCAACTCTCTTGGATTTCGTCCCACATTTTACATTTTATTTGCGTTATTCAAATCTTTATTTATTTGTTTATAATAAAATTAAAACATTTAATTTTCCGTCGGACATACTGCACACAAGATTTTTTGTTGTATTCATTTTTATATTTACAATAACTATAGTTATTGACACAATGATTCCTCCTTGAACCTCAGGATTTCTGTACATGTTTGAAGTGAACAAAATGCTTAAAACCCAAAGAAAACTTGCTAGAAATCTATTGTCAAATTGTAGGTCTATCAAAATTAAAATTAGTTTGAAATTTGAATGTATTAGTTCAATTATCAAAAATATAACATTATAAAGTAATTTTGTATTACCATTACTACCATTATTACTATTAGTATTATTACTATCATAAACTTCTTTTATAAATAATTAGAAATATTAGTTTTATACTTGATATTTAGCACATAGGAAATATTAGAATTATATTTGGTTTTTTGACCTTTCATTTAATTCTTGTGCCCTTTAATTAATAAATATCAAATAGTTGGGATGGCTCTGAGCTGTAGTGAAAAGAAGAAGAATATGACATGAAAAAAAATTTAAAAAACTGCAAAATTCAATCAAAATAAACGTGACAAAAATCTTTAAAAATTGACAGGCCTAAATCATTAAATGTTATGCATGTCACTTTTGAAAGACGCTAGGGGAAAATGCGCTTATGTTAGAAGTTCAGTACGGAAATGAAGCGCTTAAAATTTTAATTTTAAGAATAAAAGTAAAGGAATTTTTTCTTTGTCAGATTAAAAAGATTATAAAAGTATCTTTACTTTTGATTATTCCATGGTAATACGTTTTTCACATTTTTATGGTCTCATGCCAATCTTCTGAAAGCATTAGAAGTTTTGATAAGTGTTAAAAAGTTGTTACATTTTCTTAAAACTTACGCGGAAATGATTGGAACAAGCACATAAGTACAATAACTGTCTATTTTATAGTTCTTTTCAGTTTTAAATTTTGTTTGGTCATAAGAAATTACTAATTCAGTGTAAAGCGGTAAGGAAATGACTGAAACTAATATTTTCATTGCACATTAAGCTGCAAATGAGTGCTCTGGATAGTCAGAAATTTACAGAAATTTCTATTACAATATTCATTCCTAAGAATATGAAAACAATTTCATAAAAAAATATGCAGCAGTTATAAATATATATTTTAAACATATGGTGACTGATTTAGTGATTTAATTTGAACAACAGAAATAAGCATTTGATTTCAATGCATTTGATTTCTATTTTATAACACCCAAAAATATTTTGAGAATCTAGGTACTTACCTAAAGGTGGGAAATTAGTTTAATAATTATGAGCAATGAAGAATATAATTTAATGTATTTAAAGATTTTAACTACTTAACCAGTAAACGAAAATAGGAACAATTATGGTCCTATTTCAATTAAGTATGAGTTCTCTACATAAAGTAAGAAACTACTAAATTAGGTAGCGAAAAATTTAAATATGTTTTATTTGACTCAAACCTTTATGCTTCATACATAATAGAATCAAGTATATTTACTGAAAAAAAAGTTTTTTTTTTTGCATCTTTATTTTAACTAAAGTAAAAATTAACTAAAATACACAGAAAAAATAAAAAACATTATATGGGTAATATAAGAATCTAATTGGGGTTGAAACATTCTTAAGTGTGAGTTTACCAATTTGGGTTCACACTAAATTGGTTCATGACCAATGCCTGTTTTAACTATCGCTGTGTACCCATTTTGGAAAAAAAAGAGATAAAGCTTAAACTGGGTGACAAAAACTATTTGTGTTAAAAGATTTTTAGGCATAAGGTTACCCAATTCGAGTTTATACTAAATTAGATCTTGGCCCAGGTCTGTTTTGGTTATCACTATGCACTCATTTTCAATATCTCAAAAACAGTTCTAGAAACACGATTTGGAAACAATTCTAGGCAGTGTTTAATGTCCAATTTGGATATCGTAATATCCAATCTGAATACCACTTAGAACCTATTTTGGAGAATACTTGATACACATTTTAACTATGTTGACACTTGCTTTGCACAGTTCTTAACATCTTTTTTTGACGCAGTAATTCTTAAATTGGATGTCTTTAAAAACATTTTTGGATGTGCTAATACAAGCCACGTACAATTTATGTAACCACATAAATATATTTCTTGGCACATTTGTATTTGTGATTTATTATAAATACTGATTAACTTGCAGTTTCATTTACTTATTGCTACTACTTAAGCATTGCATTGAAATTCTAATATTAAGATACAAGTACGTATAAATATTATACACGGTAAAAAAAATTACCAACTAGCACGATTTCTAACTAATATTAAATTAAATAATTGTCTCAGTAATGTTTGAAATTTTCTCTATCATATTTAGACTGCTTGATATATAGATATGAATAAAAATACTGAAGAAATATCCCAATGTCTTACAAATTTGCTTAGGGATTTATCTCTTTCATTGAATGGTAAAATTAATTTAGAACATTTAATTTTGCCCTAATCCTTGATTAATCATCCTTGATCATTTCGATCTTCCTTCACGATAAAACTTCAAAAGCTGTTGAAACAAAATGCAATAGAAAACATCAAGTAGAAACTTTTCTTAAGGTCCATTTATAGATTAAGGTTTTCCTTTAATAACAGAGATATACAGGAAGAAAGACTTGCATTGAAGAACAAAGCATATAGTGTCTAATTTAATTTTTATTGAATTTTTATTTGATTTTAGTGGTTTAAGTAACCCAATAATTTCACCACATTTTTGCAAGTGTGTAACATAAAACTTTTCTTTCAGCAACACACTGCTTAGTAGCAAGAAAAAAGGAAATTGTATTTTGAAAGTCCAGTAAGTCACCTTAATCGAAATTACAGCTTTCACAGCTCTATTCGTTGTAAACATGGTGACGTGATACACATAGTAGAAACATGCACTCTCTTCAGTGCTGACCTCTATCAATCTTGGTGGGTCAGTCATTTGTGAAATTGTCTTCTCAATGCTTCTATATTCCTATCTAAATGAATAATAAGAGATTTGACATCTTGTTACTGTTGATCAGTTTGATAGATAAAGAAAAGTGGGAAATAATGGAAATAATTGAAATAACTACAATAGAAGATATTTATAACACAAAACTAAAATTTGATTTTGTCTAATATACTGTTAATCAGCTTGATAGATAAAGAAAAGTGGGAAATAATGGAAATAATTAAAATAATTACAATAGAAGATATTTATAACACAAAACTAAAATTTGATTTTGCCTAATAAAAGTCATTTCACATATCATTAATACTAATTCCAGCAAAACAAGCTTCAAAAATATGAATATTAACACTCTAAACTAATTTAAAAACCTAAAAACATGAGATTTAATTATTTATTCACATAAAGAAATGAGACTTTAAACATTAACTTACTATCTAGTTATCATTATAAAAATTCCAAATTTTCTGTATTTTAATTATTAATATTTTAGAATTATTTTAATAATCACAATTTTTTAATTTATCTATGAAATGAAGATCAAAAGAGTAAATAATTTTAAATTTAGTTTCCTTGTGAAATCCGTTTTTTCCCAATATAGAATAGTAAGAGTTTTTGAAATTTATAGTTGCAAATAACTACTAGGCTTTATGAAACAGAGAATTTTTATACGATTAGAAGTAAACAACTAAAGAGTTTTAAAAAATAATGTAAAATAAATTGTTAGTAGCGAGTTTTAAAAGAATGACTCCAACATTTGCAGTAAATGTTTAACTTTTTATTTTGTCCTTTTATCTGATTGTAGCAAAATAGGTAATTTAAATAGTATTTTTGTGGCTATTAAATATGTAAAACCAAAAGTTTTCTAAGTAATGCAAATGCACAGTGAAAACATTGCCTTTTAGCACTTTACATAGATTTTTTTTTCGACTTCGAAATTTACGAAAACAAAAGATTAATTTATTAATGAAGAAAATTGCAGCTCAAAAATAAAATAGGGAGGGGGGCATTGTAAGAGTTTTTACATCTACCCCTATTTTATCTATAATTTTTTTCTTTTCACAAAAAGGGTATTCCTTTTTCTGTTATGTATCGAAATTGAGTAAATTTTCAGCATAAAACAAGCCAGTAGCAAATCTGCTGAGAACATAGTTCCCTGTTTCAGTCGGAAAAAATAACTATAGCATCACACAAAGCCTGGCATCTATCATCCATTTGTACTTCAGCTATCTCTGTGAGCTGTGTAAATTCCCAGAGAAGATAAAGAAGTTAGTAAAGATAAATAAAATACAGAACTGGCTGAAATTGAGCCAAAAAAAATTTTATAAAGCATTTTTTTTATAAAGAGTTTTTTTTTTTTGCCTATAAATAGCTGACTTAAAAAGATAAATTAAATAATTGATTTAAAAATGCAAATAGTTTTGCACATTTTATTTTAGTTAATGAAGAAATTCCGTTAAGAAGAATTATTTAATATTATATATAAACATGCCTTTTTTCGATGGACGTCCAAAAATATACAAGTTAAAGCAATGTGGGAAATATATTCCCAATAGTCAGGTCAGAAGACCGAACCAAAGTTTAACCTCTTTTAATGTTAATTTTATATTTTGCGTATTTTATCATGTCTCGCGAACTTTTAAAACTTATTGAAGCATTTTTCCAGACAGTTACGAAATTCACTTATTGAAAGAAAATTACAGGAAAACTATAACATTTATTAAATATTAACTATTTTTTAAGATTTTGTTTAAGAATAGTTGAGAAACCTTTGAATTGTACGGTATGCAATAATTTGAAAATTGGTTTCTCAGGAACTATTCGAACAATTTCGCTCAAATTTTGTATTTTTTCATGTAAAATTGCGTAATTTTAGAATGATGTAAAAATTTTATACTATACAAGCCAAAACTTTTTCGACTATTATAGATAAAATAATAAACATTTACTAAATGTTAATTTTTGCATTGAGTTATCAATCCGAATAGACGATTATCAGGACAAACGAATATTTTAATTGATTGGAATTTTTTTAATTCGATTAAATATGGCAATATACGCAAATAATTAAATTAGCAAGAATTGCTCCAAACTTTGGATGGCTCTCTTAACCAAACTACGAGGGCTACACTTCTCATATTGTGCTTCCTCCTTTATTTCAGGAAACAGAAATCTGATTCCGTCAAACGAAACTTGCAATTTTAATTAATAGTGCTAGTAAAATTTTCACTATACTTTCTTCGGCAATCAAGCACGTTTCATAATTTTAGTTCAATTTCCTTAATAACGCTTTGCTGAATTTTATCGAATTTCTTAATCGATTAAGTACTAATTTGATTTCTCATAAATACTCCTAATGTGCGCATTTTTTATTTTATTTTATATTTTTAAGAAGAATTCAAAAAATATATGTGAAGTGCTGTCGTTACGGAACATCTCGAATATGAATCCCGAATTTGGAAAAATATTTCAAATTCAAATTATATTTATTGAAACATTTTTCAAACTTATATTAATATACACCCTTGTGCAAATTAATTGAAACAAACTTTTTCTTTCGTGATTTTTAAAGAAGATATTTTGGGGTTGTTTCGGTTACAATGGGGTTGGACCTTTGCAGCCTATTGACGGTATGATGCGTTCTGAGCAGTACATTACTATTCTGGGTAGAAAAGTTGTTCCAGAGTTGAAGAAACGATACCCTGATGGAACAGGGATTTTTCAACAGGATTTAGCTCCTTGCCACACGTCCAAAATTGTCAAGAAGTTCATGTCTGAGAATCAAATTGAGACATTGGAATGGCCAGGAAACTCTCGGGATATCAACCCAATTGAGAATCTCTGGGCCATAAGCAAGAATCGCCTATTAAATATGGACTGTACAACTATGGAGAAGCTAATCATGGCGTTAATTCATGTGTGGTACAAGGACACAAGTATTATAAATGACTGTAAAAAATTAGTGGAATCCATGCCGAATCGTGTCCAATAAAGTGTCGTGAAGATCATATTATGTACTAAAAATTTTTGAATTTGTATAAATTTAAATAAAATAGCATTTTTAGCATTTTCTCTTAGTTTTCTGAATTTATTGAGTTTGTTTCAATTAATTTGCACAAGGGTGTAAAATATAATATTTTTCCTGAATTTCCCCCTCCACTTTATCTTCAAGAAAAAGCATAAATTTAATTTCTTTTTCATTCTCTTCAACACGCAGAGACTTGCATTCCGGTGATAAAAATTATTCAAAACTAGGTGATGATTTCACATAGCTTTTAAACCATTTTTTTATTGGGATAAACAATATGACGCTGGTTGATAACATTTGCTTAATCTCTTAGAGTCTTGTTTCAGTGAATTTAATACTTAATATATTCTTTAAAAAAATATGGTCGCTTTTCAATGCAAAGTCGTTATAATGATATTTTTTCTTTTTTTCTTGACTCTTTGGAATGATAATAAAATCTAATTATCGTATGAATACGTATAATTATCGTTGAATGTAACTATAGATCACAGTAAGAGGTTGGCGCAATCTTAAAAATGAAGGTCAAGCTGACTCTTTAATGAAGTCACATTTACAATAAATACAAGTTTAAAAAATTTATTTAAATTCTTTGACAAATGCTCCTGAGATATTATTTTGAGCATCTAATGTTTTAATGATTAATATTAAATTCAGAGTCAATTAACCACAGATTCTTTAAGTCATATAATTATGTTACAAAAATAAAATCTTGTATTGGCGAAAATGTTAACTTGATGTTATACAATGATCCGAAATTGTAAATATTAAAAAAATCTGCTCATGTCGTATATAAAACCAACACAGAATGTTTAGAAATATATTCTAATGATGATAAAGATTTTAAAAGAAAGAAAAAGATTATACACTTACATTGTTGACTTGTCGACACAACATCTGATTGCTCGAAAACGAATATGATGCGGCCGGCAGATCGAAATGAATTCGGTTAACAGCAAAATTAGCTGATTAGTAGACAAAATTGCGTATCGGAGTTTCCCAACTGGTATTGTAAGCAGAAAGTCGAACACGAGACAATTTTCTTCCGATTTGGAAAGATCTTAGACCCATTACGGGTCTGATAGATTTAAATAGCGTATATTACGCCCGTATTTGAAATCAGAATCCTAATATTGGTGTTATTTCATTATGGGTAACAATCTAAATGAGGTTTCATTTTTAATGGGCCAAAAAAAGTCAAAGTAAAGTTACAAAATTCAGAAAAACAGTATTTAACTGGTCATTTAAAAAAAAAAAAAGATTTTCCCGAAACTATGTCTTAATTTTGAAGATAAAACTACAAATTAAATAGATGTTTTGAAAGTGACATATGTTATACGGAATCAATTGTTCGGCTTTTACTTCTTTAAAGCTCAGTGTTCATTAGAATACAATAATTGAATTATCATTTTTTTAAAATTTGCAATTTAAATATTCCTAGATTTTTATGCTCTTGCGGGTTAATACTTATATAATAGTCTTTTGAAGCATTTACAGCATAACTTAACTAATTTATTGTTAAAAAAAATATGAGAAATTTGAACTAAAATTAATACTATGTATGCAAAGGCATCAGGAATCATATTTTTTACCTCACCTATTTAAAATGAAAATTTAAATATTTCACAAGTCAGATTATTTTTTTAAACTTTATTAATAACCAATTCCCCCACTTTGAAAACAAAAATTACACGGTTGAACAGTGTAGAAAAGGCTATTTCTTTCATTTTCAAAGTACATGGGTAGCTTATGATCAGCGAAAATATTTAATAAATAGGAATTAGTATTAACTTTATTTGTGAAATCAAGGTCCATGCTTGATGAAATATTCAGAATTGAAAAGAAATATTCAGAAATGTTGTAATTGAAAAAAAAATATTTTCTGTCATTTTAATTTATATTTTACAAAATAATTGATATCTTGGTTTCTGTGAATATCAAATTTAATTGATATTTTTGAGAAATTTTTTTAATTAAATTGTGTACGTAAATATATTTCCAAATTTTTCTTTTAAGAAATTCACTCTTTCATTTCTATTTACTTTTTCCCAAGCTAAGAAACACGACTTTTCTATGGACATAAAAAAAAGAAATTGACTAAATTCCATTTCAATTTCCTTCTCAAGAGCAACTGCAGACAATCACAGGGGAAAACGGGAATGCAAAGCATAATAAAACCTTTTTTGTTTGTTGTTAGGGGACATCTTTAAAGTGACGTTTGGGTTCTGAAGCGAGTTGTGATAGCTAAAGAAGTCAAATAAATTCAGCGAGTCACATCTAACCGATAACTCGAGACATTAGACCATGCTTTAAAAACAACAAAGCATCTTCAAAGGTTTCTTTAAACAAGTACTTTAGATTTTGCAAAAAAATTTTTTGACTCAATAATGAAGGTAGTCGTATTGAGATCGAAAATAAATTTTTAGTATATTCCTTTTGAAAGTTGCAAATTTACGTCTGTACAGCAAATTGTTGTTTTCGAGTAATATGAAATAGCTATTTCAAGCAAACGTTTAGTTTTTTTCAAAACCTGAAGTAATTGTCTTCCTACTCTAAGGAAAAAAAGTATCATAAAAACATTCCGTCTTCTGACTCTGTTGGTAATTTTCGCAGAAGCACTTTCTTAATGATTTTGGTAAAATTAACTGTAGAAAATTATCTTAAAATATTAGGTTAAATTTTGCGAATTTGTTAAAATCTGGTAGTTTTATCATGTTACGTTAGAGCATGGCATAAAAATAATTAATTTGGTTAAATTTACTGTTCAATTTTATTTCTATTATTTACTAAATGGCTGATAATATGAACTATAAATTTGAAAACAAGAATTTCTGACAAGCCGTTACTATATAAACGGTACAATCACAGTACGGTTTAAATTCGTATATTTTGGTTTCTACTACCAGAATTATGTTTCGTTTATACCGGAAATGCCATAAGGATTGTGTGTGGTAAATGTATCAGATTTCTTTTTACGTGCAGTGGCTTTAGTGTGGGCTACAATAAGATTCTGCAACGCTCCTTTAACTGCATTAAAAATGCTGAAAAGTAATCCAAATATGTATTATATTACTTAAGAACCTTCTTAGAGTGTATTTGCAGAAAGATAGTCGAAAATTTGGAAACAAAATAATGCATTTCAAAGGTCGCAAATTAATATTTTAACAAGGGCAAAACATAAAACATAGGTAAACATAAAAACATGGTTTGATAATTAGGAGAAGCATAGTTGACCACAATATCAAAAACTCCATCACTAGCAGTCAAATATGTATTTCTTCATAGTAATTTGCTAGTTTTTTCTGTTTTTCTTTATTTATCTGTTTTTTTACGGACAACCCCAATGAGTAAAGATTTTCGTGTTTATTTTTTTAGAAAAATTCTAATAATATGGATCAATGAATTTTAATTGATTTATGTAGCCTAATTTGCTATAATATCATGTTTTTAAGTATTGGTTTAAATGATATTGCCCCTAATGGATAAAAATATTGTGTCAATTTTTATGAAAAACAGCATGCTTAAAGGTAAATTATCATCCGTAACCTTTTAATGAAATGATTTACCGTCGTATGAAATTACGTGTAGTTTATCGTCGTCAAAACGAATTAGTCCAAATAAGGGCCTGTTTTTAGTAAGTTAAATAATTTAATTTAAATTTAGTAAGTGAATTTTAGTAAGCTTTAATAATTGATTAAAATATTGCGGAAAATTTGATGAGTAACAGCATGCATCAAGGTAAATTATCATTTGTCACCATTTCATAAAACGATTTGCTGTATATCGTTATCTTAAGTTATTTAATAAGCTTATTAACTCTTATGTTACCATTTATTCCTTAGGGATGATAACTAGTAGATCTCACCATGTAATATCAGATATTTGAATTTCTAACTTAAATCATGACCATTAAAAGACAGGGCTCTGAAAACGGAGACTTGGACCATGATTGGGTAATGTGGTACAGCCATTATTTCCCTAATTTGTCAAGCGAGTTCGGTTCTTCTACAGGGAGAGTACTCTGAATACTATGACTGAGAACTCATTAACTCCTATTCCTTTTTTTATGTTGTATTTCTTGATCAGTTTTTTTGATCAGCATATCAAGTTAAGAATGATACTTTTAACAAAATTAGTATCCTTAAACGAATAATGATAGTAATATCCAAGATTTGATGTAGTTTACATTCAAATTCTTTCATCGGAAATATGTTTGTCAATAGCGAAGAATTTTTTTTTTTAATTTTGAACATTCATATAGTATTTACTATATTCTGAGAACAGCTAACCATTTACTACAACTTCCAATGCAGTTAGCAACAATGTCATAAAAAATTAAAATAGTTTATTTTTTGTGCAGCGATCTTCAACAAAACAACTCAGTGAAAAACTTTTTTTTATGCAACGAGAACTGAAAGCAAAATCTGTTAGAGAAAGAGATAAAATACTGCATCAAGAAAAAGCTATATTTAAAACATCCTCATGGTAATTTATAAAAGCAACGATAAATTTTTTTAGAAAATTCCACATTTGTGTTCCTAGCTTTTATTCAATACATTTTTCTTGCAGGGTTTTTAGCTTTTAGTTTTAAGAAAAATAATTTATTAAAGCTTTCTGGTGGCATAGTTCAGATTTCATACATTATATTTTTGACTCATATATTGATTTAAATTTATCATGAGAATAACAACTCAACGTAAATGCTTTACAAGTTATTTCTGTTCATTGTAATTATTAGATAATAAAAGTGCACTGATATGGTCAAAGCTACCAGCAAATAGTAAAATTTTACGTATTTCTGGCACTATGGAAACACCAAAAAACACTGTAACTGTGATAAAATTCGGTAAATGTAGTGAAATTTTATAATTTTATCATGATACTTCAGAGCATGACATAAAAATATGTATTCATTTAAATTTACTTTTCTCTTTCGTATTTTTTACTAAATGTGTGGTAATATTTTTTTTCATTATAATTCTGAAAACCGAAATTTTTGGTAAACTATAATATGAGATAACATATGAGATTAAAAATTGCCATATGAACGGTTTAAATATCATATATGTATAGGTTTTCATTACTAAAATTGTAGATCCGGGCTTGGAATAGATAATATAACTTGGTTACATTTTCTATTTAACTCCAAAACTTAGCTTTATCCAAATTGATCCAAACTTTCATTTCAATTTGAAAGACACTTTGAATTAATTGTTATTTTGTGAAATCGTATATTGCTGCTGGCTTTTGTTATGACTAACGTTTTGGTAAAAATAGACAGGCTCAGACAAACTTATTTCGTAATTTTAAGCAGGTCTTTTAATCACAATAGCTAACTATTAGCTTCTATAAGATTAAATAATACAAACTGATAATAAAGGACTATTTTTTATGGGATTTATTTATTTCACTTTTAGGTTTTATTTTGTTAAAGTTCAAACCTACCTTCACCATTAAATTACATATTCTGTTCTGTAAATTACATATTATTTAATTTAGTGTCGAACATTGATTAATCTGTTTGTCTCTGATTGAACTTCGTTCATTTCTGAGTGTAGTTTTAATGTGTCACAGCAAAAACTTCCAGATTAAATTAAGGTTCAATGTACCGGAACTTTGGCTGCATCATCCTTAAAATTCTTTTTCCAGAAAATATTATTCCTTTATTTTCCTAGTAATATTTATTTACTTTATTAATTTTCGGGTAATTATTACCGTGAAAATTACGGTATATTATATTTTTCCTGTTTCGCAACATGTTCCTTAAAAATCAATTTAACCATAAAAAGTAGTATCAGCTTGAGTGCCAGTATTTTTCAATATAATTCGATTCGTAATTTTTTGTAGTGAACACTATTTTTCGATTCTCCCCAGTACATAGCTTTCACGAAAATGATACCTCAAGTGTTTTCGCCCATTAGGCGATTTTTTTGTACAAATAGCGTTTTAGGTTAGATCATGCATAAAATTTATTTTTCGTACTTTGAAGCGGGTATTTTTTAAATTTTTACCTTGAATACGTCACCAAGTTTCATTTGCATCACAAACAGAGAACACTGCTGCGAGAGATTGCTCAGATTTAAAACTTTATTCTTCTTTTTGGAAACTTAAATATTTTTGTTTTATTATGCTGAAATTTAGAGATTAATTCTAAATATTGGAATAGAAATTTTATTTTTTGAGTTACGATTTCTAAAGTTTTTGCTTTACTTACTATTATTTTCAATGCATTTAAAAGCATTTTTGCATTTGCAAGCCTGCATTTATAAGATCAAATTTCTTTAATGTGTTTGAAAAATTCTCTTATGTTACAAGCAACTAAATGAAATTTCTAACAGAGAAATCACATAATATTTTTATAATTTATATTTAATTTAATTTTAATGAATGTATTTATCTCAATGTTGGTAAAATGTTTATGTTTCGTTACAAAACACTTGTATTATATTTTTTATAATACACGCCAGTTGTATTATATTTTATGTAATTTATATTTTCAAAACCTGTGTGATTGACAAATTTTTTTTATACAAAATAACTGAATTGGAAATTCAGCTTGATCAACAATGGCACTTATGATATATTTTTTGTTAATTGGTTTTGATAGTCTGGCTAAAATTATACGTTGGCAATGGATTAGAACTCAATCTTCAGTTTCATTTTTAAAATTTTAATAATTTTCTCAATTTTCTGTTTTGTCCGGGATAATCATTTCTTTCCTTTAAAAACAAAAAAAAACTAACTTTGTTGAACTAACTATGAATTTTGCTTTATTAACAGTTTTGATATAATATTGCAAGATGTTTAGTTCCATGGTAAATAGAAATTCCATGGAAATTAGTTCCCTGGATAACCTATTCGATTGAATAGATTTAATAGATTCTTTTCTGATTTATTTAATAGCATGTTTCTAAAATAAATTTTATTGATAAGCAGAGATGCCAACTTGCTCCGCTTTGCAAAATTGTATTTTCTAGTGGTAGCGAAATTTAAGTTAATTTTAGTTTAGTATTTTTCATTTTAAGGAATTTTCACACCACTAAATATCAAAAATTATAAGTATCATCTGAAATGCAACGTGAAAGCTTCCGTCTACTGGTTACTCTATGAAAAAGTAAGCGTAACTATCCTTCTTTAACGAATTTTACTACATAATTTGCTACCACTTTATTAAAACTATTTCAGAAAGCGGAGCAGTTAGCATCCCTGGATAGGTTGGAAATTTATTTTCAACGTTATTTTGACTCTAATTTTAAGACTATGTTTTGTAAAGTTTATTAATCGCTGGTGCACATATTTTTAGATAGGGGAGAGGGGGGCACATGTGAACAAATTTTTTTATTTCTTCACTTTTCGAAAAATATCATCAATTTTTCATAGTAAAAAAGTCCATATGTTTAAATAGTATTTTCTTTGTCTTGTGGAATTTTTTGAGATTTTTCAATAAAATATTTCTTTACTTTATAATATTTTAGAAAAATGACTTCAATTGTTCACATGTGCCCCTATTGGGGGCACATGTGAACAGGCCTGGGGCACATATGAACAAGATTAAAAACACAAAGCAATCATCATATTTCAAAGAAAAAAAATCTTTAATATAACAGATATAGATACGCATTATACTGAGGGGGTTGTAGCTTACTATGTGAATTTAAATTGTACAACAGTACTGTCAATAAGAAAATAATTTTTCAGCTGTACAATAATTTATCCGTAATTGGGTTTTTCGCAACTTCATGTTCCACGGGTGTTGTAATGGGCCTTTTTCTTTCTTCTCTAATACTCTTTCATGCTTTTTTTTTCATTTTTTCTATCTTTTCATTTGTAGCTTTAACAATTCTATTTTCTCAGGTGTATCAGTTAATATGCGTGATGCGCGATCAACCATTTAATAAAAAAAAAATTTTTTAAAGGAAAAATTAATAAATTAATTATGGAAAATTAAATAATGATAATTTTAAATGCATACATATTTTTTAAACTTATAATATCATGAGGATAATAATCTTAATACTATGTAGGGGCACTTGTGAACTGTTCACATCTGCCCCAGATGTTTTGTTCACAAGTGCCCCCATCATCCTTCTTAAACCTAACTTGAAAAATAAAGAACTTTTAATTGAGTAAAAAAAAAGAATAATTGTCATAAACTTACCTGAATGTTCATATAATGATCTGCAATAGTTAATTTTAGTTTATTAGTTGATTTATATTATGCTTTCACTTGGAGAAGCGAGCGATTATAATATATGCAACACCAGCTGATACAAAGAAATTGTCAGAATAGACCAACAAAATGTCTCATTGTTCTGAAAGTTTTTCAGAGAGGTAGGACTAGTACTGCCATTAATCGAAAATTTTTCGAGATTTTTTATTTCAAATCATATTGGTAAAACATACCATGTTCACATGTGCCCCCTGTTCACATGTGCCCCCTTCTCCCCTACTTATGATTCGCTCGTGTGATTAAGTCATTATATGAGGATTTTTATGATAGAAATCACGTAATTGACCGCACCATTGAAAAAAAAAATCTAGCTTTCCCGAAGTAAAAACAAATGTTGTTTACCACGCACCTTTTTCAGGTACAACCATTTAGATATTAGATGTATAAAAATTATATTTTAAAAAATAGAAATGCTGGAAATTTGTCATGTTTTATGATCGTAGTACCATCTATGTGCTAGTGTTGTAAGCAACAATGCCCCAGTGTGATAAATCGTGTTATATTTTATATTGCGTAACTGTTTTGATAAATTGTTACGGTTGTACTACACACGATTACTGTTATTTGTTAGCATTTTTTTATTATCACTCTGTGCTCAGCAAGTGAAAGCAATCCACAAAACTCTTCTTCACGCACTATTAAGGAACTAATTGGATGGCCTCTAAAAAAGGATAGTTTTTTTATTAAAAAAAACTAGTGAATGACAGACATTATTTTTAATTAAAAATTAAGAAAATATTTTGGAATAACGTTTTTTGTTGTTGTTTTTTCTTGTAACTGTAAGGAGAGTTTTTTCTCAAATTTAATTTTCTCAGCAAAATCAGTGGTTAATTTGTGGAAAAATAAGCAAAATAAAATTATATTCAATAAACACATACTGAATAATCGTAGAATATTTAGACCTTGCAATTTGAGAAAAATTATTGGTTTGTTTCAGAATTTCTATTGTTAGGAAAATTTAAAACATATATCTAAATTATAATAAATGTATGAAAATTATTTTGAATGCGTTCAATTTAATTTAACTTGTCTCATTAATTCTACAGACTCTCAATTATCCCACTTAAAAACCAATTATGATGATAATTTATTTTCCAGCTGTTCTCCAAAACTAAACACTTTCAACAATGTCTCAGAGATGATGGAGACCACTCCCAGCGAGTATAAACATTTTCAACAATATTTCAGCAGAGATTCAAATAGCTGACATCATGCAAAATATTTCAAAAAATAAAAAATCACAAAAAATCATATCATGAAACATATGCAAAGGAAATTTCCTTAAAGTTCATGTAGTAGCAGCTAATCAAAGTAAATACAATACTTTTTCTTTCGGAAAGATGGCAAAAAAATTATCATATTATTGTTGAGGTACTTGAGGTTTATTTAAACCAAAAATACTTAAAATTTTTTATTGAAAAAAGCAGAAATTTTTTTAGTAGGAGAACTTTCAGTATCACAGTTTCATAAATCTAAGTAAATCAAAATGTTTTATTGCTTTATTGCTATAAGAATTAATGTTATATTTGGAACATATTTTAAGTTTATGACTTTTAGCACTGGTCGAAATTTATTTTTACCAACCTATTACGGCCACTGCAGTCATTTTGTTTGGTTAGAAATAAGAAAATGGTTGTAAATATGTGATTTTTAATTTAATTATCGTTATGACAAGATCAAGTAAATCATTTTCAATTTTCAAACACATTTAAAATTCTAAAGAACTTTCAATAAAACGTGAAATATAAAGATAAATACAAAGATTAATAAAATAATATAATATAAACGTGAAACTGCTATATAGCACTTTAGATATTAGCACATGATTTGAAATATAAATTTTCTCATAAATAATTCTTAAAATTTCTCAAAAATATTTTTGGGGCATGCATTTATTTCGGAAGAAAGAGCATTGATGTTGTTTTTACTACTTGAAGATTCGAAAAAGACAAAACGGCATACATGTTGCTTCTTTGATGAACAATATTGCAATTTCAATTCACTGACAAGTATAAAAATTTAAGAAAATATTCGAAGATTTTTCTAAAAGAAAAAAATTATAGAAAAATGATGAAAAGAAGATTGTATTTATTAAAAAAAAAAGAATAAAAAAATAGAAATCAAAAATAAGAACATAAAAATAAGCCTGAAGAAATAAAAAAAAAATTAAAAAAGATGGAACTTAAGATGTAATCTAACAGTGTAGAACTTTTTCTACAACTTAACAAGAATTTGAAGGAAAAGCAAGTTTGAAGTTTCAGATCTGATTCACGAAATCATATCCCGAAATTATCAAGGAAGTACTCCGTAAGCAGTTTCTGGGAATGACAAAAACTAGCGAGCTTGTGGAGGATCCCTTTAGTAAAAAAAATAATTACTGTGACAATCTATTCAAGTACTTGTGACAATAAAATAAAGAAATGAAAGAGAAAGAGTGTACTATTTCAAAGTAATGCACTGAAATCTCTATAATGATCACGTTGACCACTATGGTAATTCTGGGTAGAACTTCATTTTTTTGTGTAAATTATATAACCTACTAAATTTTTCTTAAATGCATTTGAAGTACTGAAGGAGTCTTCAAAAAGCAAAGGAATGCAAAAGCACAAAAAAAGACAAGTAATACAGTAATAATTTTTAAAAAAAATTAGACCCCTGAAAAATTATTTGAGGTAAAAATCGTCCCTCTAGTCATTTGAGTGTTAATTATTAACCCTTAGTAACCCTGAATCCCTTGAAAACGAACAAATAAAACTTTTTAGAAAGTTTTTATTTTACTGGCATTATGTTATGTATATAAAACATTTATAATAAAAATCATATAATAAAAATCATATTTGTCTGTTCCACTTATTTTTAAACTTTTGCTGGATAGCTTTATTTATAGTTAACGTATAGCTTTTGAATGCATGGCAAAAATAAAGCTCTCATGGTTCAATTTTTAAGTCTGATAATCGCTTACCCTCCCTTTTATCAAAAGAAAACAATAATAGTCATCTAATAGCAATAGACTCCCAAATTGTATTACAATAAGAAAAAACTGGGGATGGCGTGAAAGATATCGATAAAGACAAAACTAGATATATTTAAATAGGCATGAAATTTAAATCCTCTTGCACGTTCACGCTTCATGAATCTGAATCAAAAGAACATTGCAAAACTTTAAAACACTCCGAAAATAAAACAAGTCTTGAACAATTCACGATAAATTGACTGATATGTTAGGCGTTCGAAACATAAAAATGGTGAAATAACAGAACAAAAACTTTACCCGGAGAGAATTCTACCGGCGGAACAGATTTGACATCGAATTTGACGCATGAGGTGTTCACTTGTGTGACGGAATTGAGAAATATGAGAAAAACTGAGCCAAAATAAGAAAAAAAAGGAAATGATAAAAATGAGGGTGGAAAAATAACTGTAAAGGAAGGTGAAGGAATAAAAAGAAGAGAACACGTTCTCCACATTACAGTGACGAAAGTAGACATTTTCGGTAACTGATGGGTGGCTGGTCAATGTGAGAGTGGGAGTGTCAGAAGCAGCTGCAAGTTTCGGTAGCTGAAACGAAATTATTTTTTGGGCAAAAGCAGACAATACATAGCTGTTTGTTTTCGTGCAAACAGACTATTGTTTCAAAAGAACTTGCCAAACATATTTATAGTTAGGAAGGACATTTTAAGCAACATTTATCAAAGTTATGAAGCGATAGTATAAGAGTTGGTTCTTATTTTGTTCATATTATTCTTTTAGATTCCATATTTCATATTTTTTTTTCAAGGTCTTTGGAAATAATTGCTCTAATTTTCTTAATTTATTTATTCAGTTTCTCAAAAATAAATTCATGCAAGAAAATAAAGGTAATTTATTTTTATTTTTCTATTTTTTGTTTAGTAATTAGTGGATGACTTACATTAATAATTGCTGATTATAATATTATTAGTTAATTTTGGAAGCTGTGGCGTAGCTTTTTTATTCAATGAAAACAAACAAGAAATATATATTTTTACTGATTATTCTTAAAAAAGTAATTGCCAAATGAATTTTAAAAAAAAGTTATTTTAAGCAAAATTTATCGAAGTTATAAGACAGTATAAGAAGTTTTTTTTGGATTTGATCACGTTATCCTTTAAAATAAATTTAGTAAATATTTTAGTTATGCATCGTTAAAAGTAAAATTACAAGATTTCTTTTAACTTTTATTTTTGATCACGTTTTTCATTCTTTAGTATAAATTTTTAAAAAGCTTTTTTTTTCAATATCTCCGGAACTAATAGCATTGAACTAAAATTGAAAATAGTTTGTTTACTTGTTACCTAAAAACAAGTTTGAACAACAAAATATACTTCATCAATATTTTTTTTTACTTTGAATTTCGAAGATTTTGAATAGTTAATTGAATATTAGGTCAACAAATATGAATTTCTTAAAATAAAAAGGAAAGTTGGTTGGCTTGTTAAGTTATGTACCCAATTATTTTATTCGCTAAAGTATATACCTATATTCCCATAGTGCTTCGACACTATTGTTACTTAAGAGTCAGTGTTTTTAAGTGTTAGACAGGATTAAATACTTTTTGTTGAAATTTGTGGAATACGTGCTTTCAACTTATTTTTTTATTTCTCTGAAGAAAATATTTTTCGTTAGATTTAGAAGAGAGGGGCATCCAAATCTGAAGATACTCTGGAATTTTAAGAAAAACGCATTGATTTACATATGACATTACCTGTTGTAAAATGAACGAATCATGGCACCGACCATTCTTTTTTGTTCTACTTCTACCTTAACTGTTAAGACTCACAAATGACATTCAAAATGGTCGAAATATGGCTACCATTTAAGATATTAATCTTCAAAATCTACCTGTTCCAACAGTAAACCACAGAGATATATATTTCAGTGAATACACATGTATGAGTAGTACCTAAAGAAAACTATGTGTGGTGTTCATTTTGCGTGACCTCAAGATTGACCCTTTAGATTGATAACTAAAGGGTCAATTTCTTTATTCCATCATTTTCAAATTGACTCCTTTAGATTTGTAGCAAGGAACTGCAAACTGTAAGGTCATTAATTGCCTTCTCCGAAACTAGACAAATATGAAAGTTGCTGATAAACCTTAAGTAAAACAGAAACAAAATCAAACCACAGATTTAAGATTACTGATAGTAAGGACCTAAAGTTTGAGGCCCGCGCCTGAGGTATTGAGTACAAAAATAGTTATGGGAAAGCACTAAATTATATATGAATATCTGAAGTAATCACCTTGCCCCGAGGTGAGCTCTGTTCTCTGTCTAGAATTTATTAAAGGGGGGAGGCAAATGGAGAAAAACATAGTCTAACATATATCTAGGTAAGTAAATATTATTCTCGATGTAATATTTCACTCTGAATAGAATAGAGTTTCACCCGATTTGATAGAATTAATATTTAAGAAGTTTTTTCTCTTCACAGAAGCAGAGGAAAATCTGACTCATAGATATTTATGTGTCTGGCATTGCTATTCAGGGAAGTGAGGTATTAATTCCAAATTATTTTTCAAGTAATCGATACAATCACTCCAATTCACTAACTCTTTAAAAGGTATACTTTTTTACTTATGTAAAGGAAAAGAAAATAAACTACTGCATATTTATACCAAAGTCTTTTATAGATTGAAAAATTTAAACTGTTTCTCTATACGTTTTGACCATGTTTTCCACTGTAGGCTGTTGCATATTTCTGTTGTAATGGTCAGAAATAGATTAATCTAAATCAGAGATTTTAAGCTCATGAATTGACCATTAATTCTATGCAAACACATAGCTCATTTATAATGTTGAATTTAACTGCTAAAACTTTAGTAAACTAATTTGATATTGTCTGGTACATAGTAATAATCAAACCAATTAAATTACTAATGTTTTGCTAGATCTGCTATCCCATAGGAACTCATACAATGCAACACATTCCGAAACAAATCATGGTAAGAAGTACTACCCCCCCAACACTTAAAGCCTGTACTTATCGTGTAATCCATTAAAAGTTGTACTGTTAAAATGGATTTTAAGGATGCTGCACCCAGGGGGCCAATACTTTTTACAGAAATTTAAGACAGAATTTTTTAGAGTGTTCTTCATTATCTGGACTACAGTTCTTCATTGCATGAACTTTTAGATTAATAATCTTTTCTAAAAATTAGTTTGAATATTTTTCAATGCTCATAATAAATTTATAAATCGAAAAGGTATGTAGTTTTTTAACCGAAAAAAAACAGAGCATAAAATATTGAGATAACGTTACATTACAAGACCTTTCGCTTGGCAACATTACTAGCTACAAAAGTAAGTAGCTTGTTTTGATGGCTTAGAAACTTTGTTTGACAAAATAGCACGTGGTTTTTACAGAACTTTATAAATGTATTTACAGCTAGAAAAGTATTTTTATACAATATTTATCAACGTTTTGAGATAGTATTACAGAATCTGTACCTTGATTTTATAACGCAATCTTTTGATAAAATATTTTAACGCCTTAGAAAGTATTTACAATAATTCTTAATTGAAATAATTGAGGTATTCAAAAGATAACTTTTTTTCCTTTTTCACTGACATGATTTTCCAAAATATAATTTTTAAACAAAAGATCAATTTTGATCAATACTTTATTTGAAATATGTTATAATTTTTTTAGCATTGATCTTAATTCAGAATTATATTTTTCAATTTCAAATCAAACCTTTTATTAAATACAATTAAAATATACTTAGTGTATAAATTTGTAGTTAAAACTTAATATGTTAACGTAATAATTTTACTGAGAAATTCTAGTAATAGACCAAATTCAATTTCCGGTGTTATTAAATTCGCTTATCTAGCATTACAAAAATATATATGTCTATGCATGTATTGATTACTTTTTCTAAATATGTAGGCAAACTCATACACTATATAAAAAGGAAATTCGAAACTCTCACAAATAAAAATTACTTTAATAAACGAACTCTTACGTGAAATGTTTCATCTTTCATGAAACTGCTTACTGCATACTCTCATATCTTACTATGTTTTTCTGCATTACAATCAATACGATTTCAATGAGGAAATCCTTCATTTTAATTTAAAATTATACAGAGAGATTATAATATATAATAAACATAAGTTTTTTTTAACAGCATGTCTAAACGCATGCAATAATCTTCTTATAAATATGTATTTGTCAAGTTAGCTTCAAAAAAATTTCTGTACCAAAGATTAACTGTGAGATTTAAAAATTTCGTCACGTGATATTTCAATTTTAATATAAGGAATAATTTTAATTGTATAGTGAAAAATTGGCTTTGATTTACATAAATATATTTCATTTCAGTTGCATTTCATTTTAAATGAAATTTAATATATTTTTCTCATTATTTTTTTTCCTTACCATCCATTTAAAAAGATTATTTATTATTATGTAGTAATAATTCAAATTTATGATTTTTATTGGAAAATTATAGTCAATATAATTTATACAAACTTGATACGATATTCAAATGCAAATAACAAACATTTAAATCATAGATCACTAGATTATATTCGATTATTACCAATAAAATAATTAAAAATTCAATTTCGTTAATGTTGTGACATTAGTTTTAAATATTTAAGAATGTTTGCTTTTAAAAATTCTAGTTCTGTAATCGAAAAATCATTTGGGTATTTTTTCTAGCAAATAAATTACTGCTGACTCTACATTAAGAGGGAAAAAAAAGGTTGGTCAAAACTAAAAGAATATGGTAAAATTTATCGTGTTCTGGTTCTATGGGAACAACAAAATGCTCGGCAATTTTTAGTAAAGCGTTTTTTAATGATTTTGAAGAATTAAAAACGAAAGATTTCCTTATAATCTGTGGTAATTTTGTGTGATTGCTAAGATTCCGTGTTAAAATTTTATAATTTTAACGCGGAATCTTAGAGCATGAATAAACAGTCAGTTAATATTCCGTAAAATTTACTTTCCAGTTTTGTATTTTTGCTAATTGGGTGATAATAAGAGCGTTTTTTAATTTTTAAAGTCAGCATTATGCAGGCATGGGATTACTTTGTGATAGGTGAATTCATTTGGATTTTATGATAGCATTATTTGTTCGCATTTTCTGGGGTTAAATGGTTTTCTGCAGTACCAAAAAAATAACTTTTTCTTATTTTCGTGTTAAGCATACGGCATTATTAGATCGTGAAACAGATGTCTATAACAATTAGCGCTAAGTAATATAAAAATATCATCTGTGTCTGTTCCTTTTGCTATCCTCGATGTACTGTACTGTTTTAAAATTTCCTCTGCCATACATATTCATGATATAATGTTCGATGAGCTACGTTGACTTTTAGATTTCTAGTATGCTGAGGTGACAAAAGTCATGGAATATAAATAAGCAAATATACAGGCAGCATTTGTATAGCGTATAAATTGTATATATGGGCAGTGTACTGAGAGAACTTTTATTTCTGTTCAAGTTATATTTCTGACTTAATTATGACAGCAAGACGTGGAATATAATAGTGGTAATCATAACGCAAGACTTTTAACGTGAAATGGTTGTTGGAAATAAAGGCATGGGGCATTTCATTTAGGAAATTGTGATGGGGAATTCGACCTCCCTATTTCTACAGTATCAAAAGTGTGCCTAAATTAATTAATTTTAGACATAACCTCCCACCATAGACAATGTAGTAGTACTTAATGACCGAGACCACCAACGTAAGTATAGAATTGTCAATATTAACAGACAAGTAATAATGTGTAAAATAACCACAAGCATCAATGCGGGAGATGAAATTAACGAATCCGTTAAGACAGTGCCTCTAAATTTGGCTGTAATGGAATAAGGCAGAAGAAAATCGTCTCGAGGGCCTTTACTGACAGCTCGGCCTAACGCTTAGCGTCTCTCCTACGCTTGTGACCATATTGGTTGAAACATAGAAGAATTGAAAACTGCAGCTTAGTCAGATATGATTAACGCTTTCAGCTGCTCTGAGTTGATAGAAGAGTTGGAGCGTGGCGCAAACTCAACGGAGTCATGAAACCAAGTTGTCAACTAGTAGTTGTGCAAACTGGTGGTGGCTCCATAATGATTTGGGCTGCTTTTTCCTATNATATATATGTATATATATATAATTTATAGTTAATGAACAATTTTTATAAAAAAAACTAAAATAAAATTGCTCCTGAAATAACATGTGAAATACATTTAACTTTCCTATAAAAGTATTTGTACATAAATGACCTAACCTCAGAACTAAGTTACAGTAAGAATTAATGATAAAAATGATTGAATAAAAAGTTATGAGAAAATAGAATGAGTAAAAAATTAGTTAAAAACAAATTAGAGGAAACTTTTTATATTTTCTCAAAATTCATAGAAAACTCAACATCAGCTCTTTTTTTCCCACAGTAAAAATTTTCCCTTCCTATAAATTATCCCATGATTAAAATTATTCGAAACAAATAGCGAAATAATGAATTTTGCATTTTGACTGGTGTAAATTCTAAAATAAACTTGCATACTTGCATAATTACCTCCTCTAAAGAAAGATTCTTCTGGTATTTTGCCATCCATTGAAAGAAAATTTAGTGTCCTTTTAGCTGAGTGGAAGACTGCATTCCTTTTCTGGAAAGGTCACGAAACTATTTTAAATGAAGGTACAAATGGTTTAAGTCCCTCCCTTATCTTCTATCATTCGAAACAACTGAATAGAATAATACTGTTTCCTTTTTTTTTTTTAAATTTATAAAGTTGGTATATTATTATTTATTTTAATTATATTTGTGATCAATCATTCCTTGATTATCCTTAGTTTAATTACTGACATTAATAATTCAAAGATCATTTTAATTATATTATTATTATTTATTATAGTACTATTATTTAAAATTAAACTTCAATATCAGCAGGAGACGAAATTTTGCTTGAAAGTAAGACATTTTTTCATTTGATTTCTCTACTGATAGACAAAATGAAGTTGTTCGTCAAATGTTTAATTTATTGCCCTTTTTATAACCTTATCAAAAGCTGGTGCTCCTTCTATATCATGTCCTCCTATATCGAAAAAGCATCCTCCTAGATATAGCGTATTAAAATAGTGAGCAACAACATTGCGCAAGATTTTGTACTGTAAAACATAATTATCAGACTATTTCTCTTATCTGTACCTTCTCCACTGGTATTGTAACTTCAGAAAAAATCTTGTCCCCATCAATTTTGCCTCCCTAGTCATGATAACTATCCTTATAAATGATAAAACGAAAAATTGTCATATAGTCACTTAAACAAAGAATAATTTTCTTAATCATCATGGTATATCGAATAAATTATATGACATAAAGGTTATTTTATTTCTGAACAATATAAGTCAGAATAAGGAAAACAAAAAGTTTAATGTCGTTAGTTATCATGACATTTAAAATAAGCAAAAATGCATTAATCTTTCATATTATAAATAATATTCGTTCATCATACATGAAATTTAAAGAAAATTTAGCTCATTCATAATAATAATTTTTTGCAATTATGGTAACGTAAGAAGGCCTCGAATTGGCTTTAATGTTGAAGTTTGAAGACATGGATTATAGCTCAGATGCTGTCTATTTTGTCTGATTCGGATGAAAATTATACAGCGTGCCTACCATGGCCATTAAAAAAGAAACCCCTGAAAAACATGGCTACGAGCTTAACCATTTCTGGGTGATTTGTGAACAGACTCTGGTTTGTATTTCAATATGCAATTTAATAATTAATAGCTACAAATACCATATTAATGTATTGAGTGAAAATTAATGACACCTGATAAACATTAAAATCTAGAAATAAGTCATAAATCAGACAACATACAAGTCGTGCAGTCAGCGCATTTAATTTACCCTACGAAAATTGCTTTGTGTTACCCAATCGATTAAGATCATCTCAGAAGTTGTCTTGAATAAATCGTTGTGCCACTTTCCATCTTAACAGATTTCCCATGTTTCGCATAGGAACTATGAATCTGAGATATAGTTGACAGCAAAATATTTCATTTCACCCACGGTAGAAGGATAACATGTATAGCATTGGAATTTAAGGATAATATTCTTTAAATGAGAAAACTTTCATCTGTGCGGAATGAAGGCAATGAATATAGGTTGCACTGAATAGATAAGCTATTTCCTCTTCTCTCAATGAGTTTGATAGCAAAAGGAGGCGGACCATAATTGATGCTTAAAGTGACATTTTCTTTTTTTGCACTTCTTCGCCAAATTTTATACAGCTCTAGAGACATTCTAAGCATGGTGAAAGGAATGCTCGTTAATTTAAGATCCCTTTTAGTAAGACTCGAGTATGTGCACTGATGGTTCTTTAAAGTCATCAAAGAGAAGGAATAACGGAGTTTTCTGAAGTTTTAAGTGATCTTCTCGGAAACTAAATTGGCAATCAGTTTCTTCATGAAGCAAATCATAAATTGCAATTAAAATTAATGTATTCCTAGTAATCGGCTAATCAAGGTACATTTTCGGCTTAATTTTATGCAATATTAAAGAAAATGTGATGTAGTTAAAAGCATGTGAAATGCACCTTTTTCATATGTATATAAAAAGATCTAAGGTATTTTTGCTGTTAAGATTGTTATAACAAGTCCTCTGCTGGGATAAAAAAAAATGCTCAATTTTTATTTTAGCGATTCTAGAGGATTACCTTTTGCTTCTTTGTTCCAAATGCATTGTTTATGAAAAGAATACTTGTTGTGAATAGTGTGCTATGAAATGAAGCTTAAGAACTAAAAACAAAATAAGGATCTCTAAATATCAATGTCTAAATTTTTAACAAAAATAATGCAAAATTTTCAACATGTAAAAATCTATGGCTGAATTATGTGTAAAACAGGCAATTCATGTTTCTTTCTCTTTTATTTTTTTTTCTTAAATAAATGTCAATTTGCTAAACTTATTAAATGTCAACTTCTTTAAATTATCCAGCATAACATTACCTTGCGCACACTCATTATCGGGCCTATCCTTAGTAACTAACAAATCAAACATACTTTAATACAAAACCCTTCTATTTACGCTTTTTCCTCAATTTGCTCCTTCGGTTTCGTATTTTGCAATCTGGCAATCTTGTTAAGAAAATAATTTAAAGCACTTTTGAAAAATTTTCCGGTCATTTAAGTTCATCTGAATTCGCTACACTCTTTATAGATTTCGTTTCATGTTTTATACTATTTTTTCTTTATAATTTATTTTCTGCTTTTATGTTATATTTTTACTTAATGTGTTCGATTTTATTTGTTGTGAATTTTCTGTTCAGATTTTGTTTGGGAGCTCCTCACACTATTGTATTAATATATTTTGCTTTGGCCATATTGATACAATATTAGAAAGCACTCTTTTTCACGGATATAATCGTGTGAGATGATGAAAATATTATGTCTTTCATTTTCCGGATTTTTATTAAAATGTTTTCCTTTTTTTTCGGATTTTTTTCCGGTTACTTATTATTTTCATTCTTATTAATATTTTCCTTTCCCCCTTTTTTTCTTTTTTCTGTAATTTTTTCAATGCTTTCTCTACATTTTGAATTTATTTTATGAGTTCTATTTACTTGCAGCTTATGTGCAGTAAATAAAACTTAATTCTTAATTTTCTTCGCGGATTTTTTTTTCTTCTCGTCCATATTATGCTATATATATATATATATATATATATTAAACAAATAATTTTCTCAGATATCAGTTTTCACCTTGTATTCAAATCTCTAGGTTTTTCCTGACAGTCACATTATTTTATTTTTTTTAGTATTTGCAAATAGATATTCAGGGAGACTGCTTCGTTATGAAGTTTAAACTAACAATTGTTCTAAATATTTAATAACGTATTAGAATTAAAGATGAATACGATAAAAATTCTATTAGTACGTTTGTATTTACTGCAACTGAAATTGAGTTCGTATATTTCTTTATTTTTACTTCTAACTCGATTAATATTATCAACAGTTAAAATCATTATTATATTCTCCATACTGACATTCAACTTTTAGCAGGAAAAGAATTTCTGCATTTCTCAAAAGCTCTATCTTCGAAGAAGACTTGATAAACAGTGCTGACTTCATTCCATATCTAGAAATATTTTGTAGTGTACAAGTTTCGAAAACAGTTAATAATTAATTCATTCACGTATCAGACACACTTTTATTCATTATTGTCGCTACAAAACTGAATAGTTTTGGCTCCTCTCCTATCCATTCAAATCTTGTTACATATCTGAATCGGGTTGAAAAGTGAAACCGATCTGATAACAACTGGCAACAATTGTTATTTGGCGAACAAATAACCAGTAAAACTGATAACGTCGCCAACAATCAACCCTCGGTTTGTTAAAGATGGAATGCAGCGCCGGCTACACTTTTTAAAACTTCATGTATATATATCTTCGTCAAGATACCTGGGACTTCATTTATTGTGTTATTATCCTCGGAGACAAATGCGGACTCTTTACAATAGCAAAAATTCACTTTAAAACAAAGAGGTTCGCTTTTAACTTTCATTGCTCGGCTTTTCCCAAAATCTGCAAGAGTTGACAGTTTTAATTCAATAAGTTTTGCTTTTGCCCCCTCTTTTGCAAAACACANATATATATATATATATACAGAACTAACCCTTGCTCCATTCTGTCATTAGTGGTATATACTGTTAATGCAACAAATATGTAGTATAATTTCCAGAATTCGCTGGGATAAAATAAAGAGGCGAAATTTCAACAACTGTTTTAGACTTCACTTTTCAAATCTCCTAACTTTAATAGAAAATATTAATTTAAACGAAGAAAATAGTTCTGAGATTGTTGAATTATAGAAATTCGAGTTGTAATTCGTAGACGAAGGACCTTTTCCTCTCTCAACTAAACTCCAAAGCAAAGGAAATAAAATACAATATTTACTTGTGTCATGAAACCAATGTCTCAATAAGTTTTTTAAGTATAAATTGTAAATAAAGTTGATTTCTTAACTAATTTTTTTTTGTTATGCTCTTCAAAACAAACATTATTAGATAAGAATGAAATAATACATTTTGAATTATTCCTATTTGTAAACAGTAAAAAGCATCCTCGAAACTGCCCCTGGTGGTTTAGTGGAATCATGGAGATTAAAGCTCCTCTATTCCAGGAGACAATACGCTGTCGGATAAGCATTACGATGCCATCTGGGACAGAACTAATATAATATATATAACTAATATATAATAGAACTAATAATAGAACTATAATAGAACTAATATAATAGAGCTTTAAGGAATATATTGCGATGTTCTGCAAAAAATGGTTTCGTATATCCAATAAAATAATTTATAAATTAGATCCGGCACTAAAAAAGAAATTGAAAATAAGAGTAAAGAATATAAAAGTGATTCGTAATACCGAAACTGAAGTTTACCTGCAAACAAATGGAAGATTTGTAATGTCGGAAGAAATTTCTTTGAATTGTTGGAGTTTAGCTATTGAATAGAAATCAGATGAACCAGATCGAAATAAACAAATTTTTTTTTGTCATTGGCAATAAAAACTAACGCATCAATATATTATTGTATTATAGATTGACGTTATGGATATGATATTTTTACATGAATTGTATGAGAAAAAAAGTCTAGTCATAGAACAGTATAAGACTCTTGAAAAAACGTTTTTCAGATTTTCATTAGAATCTACGGCATGGTTTATTATTATACAATTTTATAAGCCTATAGTTCAAATATACAAGAACTATTATTGAAATACTATACACATCTTCCCTCTTCAGTATCCCAAAATCGAGACATAAAAATACTCATAATAATAATAATAAATAAATAAGTAAATAAATACATATCTTACCTTTTGATATAAGAATTCTCAGTTCTGAAACTTGAAAAAAGGTGACAAACTATGACCATCTATAAAAAAAAATTGTTAAAAGAATGCGAAACGAAAAGGTAAAGGGAATGATTACTAGTCAAAATAATTATTTCCAAAACCTCTTTTATTTTGCTAATCTGAAATTGACGACGAAAAAAAAATATTTTAAAGTGCACAACTCAAACTGAAGCACAATGAGCCAGCTGATTTTCGAGAGCCGAAACGCGGAAAATATGATTCTAAGTGTCTCAGCCGCTCACTCTTAATGATGCTTTAAGTCATAAAAGAGGCAATAAGTATCATTTATCAAAAAGTTAAAGAAAAATATTTCTTTTCAAGGGCCCATTAGCCGACATATGTAGAAATTAATTACAGATCACAGGCCCAAAGAAATGAGTATTTGAAATGACAGTTAAGACTTTTTAACCGTAATGAGATATTAAAATTTTTCTGATGCTTTTGAAAATTTCTCTGTTTCTAACGAAAAAAAAAAAGGATGGAATTTCATGATCTTGATAACATACGGGATGTATAATGATGTATGTTTTAATGGTTCCTTTTAGATTTGAACAATAGGAAAAAATTTTTCGCTGAAAGGCATTTTTTCAAGTGAAATTGCAACATATTATGGCATGGAATGTGAAGTAATTAAACCTACTGATGTATAAATAAATAGTTGTCAAAATTGTTTTTGTTTTAATTTTCAGCTATATGTTAAAAAAGAAAGTAATAATATTTTTTTGCACATGTGTTCCAAATTTTGAATTAAGTCAAATAATATTTTTTAGTTTGTATATTCAAACGCAAAAAATAGGAATATACGTAATAATATTTATATGCTTTTTATGTCCTGAAAATTTAAACGGTAATGTTTCACACCGCTTTTGATTTTTCTTTAAAATATCGACTGAACGAACCTAACGGCTGGGTGTGCTTTTAGAAATTTAATAAATCATACATTGCCGCACATTTAATTTTAATAAGAAAATTTAACTTAGTTTACGCAAAAACTCTTTCTATCCCAGTCTCATAACAGAATTTTTTTAAAAACTGTTTTAAATTGGAAGGAAAGGTTACCACTTGTTAGTTCAAAATAATTAGTAACTGTGTAACCAACAGTAATTTTTGTAGTAATTTTTCCATGTTCATTTGATACTTTGGAATAGATATATTAAAAGTCATAAAAATTGTACTACATGTGCAATCTAGTTTTTTATTTTCACTCTATATTACGTAGATAAAATGCCCCATAAAAATACATTTTGTTCAAAACTAGTGGTAATTAAATACCAAGAAAATTGAATTATTTTCTTCCTTTTATTTTACCTCCTAATTTAAGTTGCAATATGTTTGTGGAAAATTAAGAATACGAATCTAAAAAGAAAAATATAAATATTAGAAAGACTTTAAATTTATGAGGTTAGTTACTAAAACTGTGCTTTAAGAAAAATCTACAGTTAAAACTAAAAGAATATGATAAAATATATAGTTTCTATGAGCTATAGAAACTCCAAAAAGTTTAGAAAATGTAACCAAAACATCATGATTATGGCTTTGGTAAAATCCACTTATATTGCTTATTAAATCACATGGCTTAAGTCTGAGATAAATATTGGTTAATGCGTTAAAATTAGGTAATTAGGAAATGAAAACCGTTTATTCCGTGTCAATAAGAATTATATTTTTGAAACGCAGAATTCTCTGCAAACTGTTCCCGTATGAACTTAAAAATTACGAAATAAATGAGTTAAATGCAGCAGAGTTTGATTTTATTAAGCACTTTGTTTTCTTTCAAAAACGTCATAACCATACAGTTCAGTAAATTTACCATTTTTTTCATGCTAAATAAACTGAAACGTTTCTGTTGTGTTTGTGTTAAGTTTCAATAATGTAAGCACTTAAAATTACTATTTATATAAAGTTTTGCTCATTTTCGTTTGCTAGTTTGAAGGAATAATTGTTTAAATAAAATTTATAATTTTAATTCCCTCGTAAATTTATGCAATTTAGATGTTCTAGATATATTAGCGAAAGCGTTTTTGTCAATAGCATAGCATACATATATTAAAAAATTTTAGATAAATAAAAAATAGGAATTTGATTTAACTAGAATTTTTTGGTTGAAAAATATATATTTCAAAACATTATATTTCTTTCAAAATTTTTTTATTTCACTTATGTATTTTAATAAAATAAATAAAACTTTTTCTGATGTAAGTAATAACTGATGGCAAGTGATGCCTCCCAAGAAATCCCAAAGCTTTATTATATAGTCTGAAAACAGCTGCATACGGAAATTCACTAAATAAATAATTCATTTAGTGCATTTACATAATAAGACTACCTAGTGCTTAAACATTTCAGTAACTTCTCATTTCGTATCTTATACACGTTCGTCTAAATTCAACATGATTTAAATGTTGCGAAAAACGAAGCTTTATTTAAGCATTTTTTTTTTTTTTTTGATTAAAGCTGAACAAAAGTGATTGAAAAAAGTTTCCTTCAATCTTGTTTACTTTTTTTGTATTTATAATAATTATATTACTCGCAAAATATAGTATTAACATAATTCAAAATTCATTTTTTTTATTTTATAAACAGCATTTTTTTCATTTAAACTGAAAAAAAGTTATCAAAAAAAGTTTTTTTAAGTCTAGTTTATTTAGTTTTGCAGTTATTGTTATATTATTCACAAAATGTAGTATTATATAATTCAATTTTATTTTTTTATTTCAGAAAAAGCATTTGTAGATTAAAGCTGGAAAAAAGTTATCGAAAAAAATTTTTTAAGTCTTGTTTACTATCATTTTTAAATTTATTATAATATATTATTCGCAAAATATAGTATTAACATTATTCAAAATTTAATTTTGTTCTTTATTTTATGATAAATTTTTTTTGAATAAAGAGGAGAAACAGTGTTCTAAAAATATTTCTTTTAATTTTTTTTTGTTATTTTTTATATTGATTTTAATTATATTATTTACAACATATAATATTAATATACACTACCCTAGAATAATGGAAAATATATTTTCAATCTTTGATTTTTTTGCTGAATTTCTAAAAAAAAAAAATTTCGTAAATTTGGAAGCACTTAGTTTATGCGATTTTTCGTACTCTGCAATAAATTTTTTAGAGTTGCAATGCTTTGCAATAAAGATTTTAATTTAAGGCTTTGAGAGATTTGAAAAACCAGTAATAAATTACTACAGAAAACGTGTTTGAACACTCTGAAAGATGTTTGAACACCCAGTGCAGGAAATTATGCAATAAGCTTTTAACTTGTATCGATTACTTTGCTTGTCATTTGCAACAACTGCATAAAAATTTTTTTGAATACATATATGAGCATTTTATAAATAACTATTTTTCTGTCTTATATACTTTTCCTATAACTGAAACAAAATTTTTGGAGCAATTTTAAAAAATTTCAAAATTATTATTCTAAAATTTAAAAAAAAATTCTTAAAAAATGTGCAAGATATGAGTATTTAAAGTGACTCTTTTGTACTGTGCATGAGTGAGAAATATAAAATTATTTTTTTCATAATTGTGCAGTGAATCGTATTTGACAACCAATGGAAAAAATTTCATTTAAATATCTTGAAAACGTAAAATGTTTCAAGCAATTTTCTAAGTAGTTTTTTAATTTTTGAAATAAAGCTCAAATCTCAAGGGATTTGCACAGATTTTTTTTTATGTATCATTGCAAATAACACTACCCTATAAAGACTGGCCAGCTAGAACAAAATTAAATATGTTTAAAACCCGTTACATGTTCATATATCCATAAATAATTAAGCTAGAGGTACGAAACTTGCAAATGACATGCATTGCAAGTTTCCTAGCCATTGCAAATGACAACTAAAGTAAGCGTATTGTATTGTATAAGCGTATAGCTTAGTTTTTTGGCATTGGGTGTTCAAAAATGCTTATTTACTTTCATAATTTATTGTCGGTCTCTGAAAACCTCAAACGCTTTACACTTTATTGCAAAGTTTGAAAAATTGCATAAGCCAAACACTCTTAAATTACAAAATATTCCTCTAATTATTTCTTGAGAAATTCAAAAAAATATCAAAAACCGAAAGTGTCTCTTCTATAATTGTAGGGTAGTGTAATTTAAAATTCAATTTCGTTTGTTATTTTATAATAAGAATTCTTTCATTAAAACTGAAAAGAAGTTATCAAAAAAGGTTTATATTGTTTATTCATATTCTATGTATTCAATTATTATATTATCTATCATTATATTATTTATTATTACCTTATCCATTATTATATAATCTATTATTACAATATCTATAATTATATTATCAATTATTATATTATCTACAAAATAAAGTATGCATAATTTAATTTCTTTTTTAAATTTAAATTTAGCCATTTTGAATCTGTGCTAGCTCGTTTAATAAGAAAAATTTGTTTCAGTGAAAACATTTAGATCCATAAAATATTAACCAAATTCTTTCCTTTTTCTATTTCTTTCAAAATTATTTCGGCTAGAGAAATAGTTAAATCTATGTTTTAATTCATTAAAATTTAGTTTTCTGTTGAAGAGCTGTTTGTTTTAGCTAATGAATTCCACGTTAAATGAGATGAATTCTACTTTTTTAGTTGCTGAAATTTGATTCTTTTAAAAATAGTAAATATTAAATGAAACATTAGGAAATGAATTTTCTATAATTAAAGATGGTAAATCTAAAAATTAAATATTTTTTTATTGATTTTTTATAAGAAGCAAATTATAATTACAAAGCATTTTATTTAATTTAAAACTAAATAAATTAGGTTATGTTAAAACATGAGTATCGTTTATTAGAATATGCTTCATTTTAAAAACAGAACTAGAAATATATGAAAATTTTCTACTGTTTTAAAGAAATAAACGTAAAAATTACTTACAGTTTGATGTACAGTTTTTTTATGCATACGTAGAGTTTGAATTGAGATAGTAAAAAAAATATCCACTTACTTACACTTGTAATTAGAGAAATTTAGTGAGTGTATCAAATGCATATAATTTTATAATCAAATTTTTTATTCCTAACATCTCTGTGTCTATTAAAATAATTTCAATTACATTTGATAAACACAAATATTAAATGTAAAAAAAGAAGTTAAAATATTTATGTTAATGCACGAAGAAAAAGAATCCGTCAAAATTACCGTCTAGAAAATTAAGGACATTTCTAACTAAAAAAGAAAAAAATCATAATAAAATAAAATGGTTAATAAACGGAAAATATAAGGTACGTAAACCACTCTTGTGGCAATTTTTCCGGAAACGGTTCAGCGGCAATTCGGAGCTTCAAAGTTATAGTTCTTATTATCAAACATTTAGTAATAAATATGACACTGAAAAAAATTTCACCAAATATTATTTAATTTCCGAATAAATTATATTTTAGCCAAATAAATAGATTTCATCCCTCGTTCTAAGATATCATGATAAAATTACAAAATTTCATGACATTAACTGATTTGCATCACATATTGTAAAACTATATTTTATTATTCATTTTATCTAACAGCTTCGGGCAAAAATTATCCAGCCTTTTCGTTCTTCTATGGTGCCAGAAGTGCGGTAAATTTTGCCATATACTGGAAGTTTTGATTATCCTTTAGAGCGCTAAACATTTTTGCTCCTGCTATTTTTAGTTATATAGAGTATAAATTTATCGCATTTTAAACCATAAAAATTTATCCTGTTTTGAATAATAAAATTTATAATTAGATCTACTTGAATATAGTTTCATATTCATTATTGCAAGAGACCTATTTTAGATATATTTATCTTTGTTCATTAATTGGGCACTAACTATTACTAAACACACATTTAGAAAAAACATTTAAAATATGTTGTTCTCAAACATTTAAAAACTTTTTAACTAGCGAAATAAAAAGTAATTTAATGATAGTTTTAAATAGTTATTAAAACCATATAAATCAATTTATTACAAATAAACAGTTTAGTTTTTCTTATAAAATAATTCATTTCAGATTTAGCACTTTCATTTTATTTCTAATTACATGCATAACAAAATCTCCCAAGCAAAATTTTAGTTAACTTTTATTTTAAAAAAAAGTGACTTTCTATTGTGTTCCGCTATCTATTAAAACATTTTACTATACTTCTGTGTATATTCTCATCAAATGCAATTTTATAAAAGAAAAACTTTTTTTTCATTCTCTAAACAACAATATTCAGAAAACAATAACCCTTCTTAGAACCTAGCCCACTTGGAGTGAATTTATTCCTAACTGCATTAGACATATATCGTTATTCCATGTAATATTCTCTTAAAAGAAGTTTTAATAACCGATTTAATCCATTTTTCCACTTATGGATTTTAATGGACATATTTGCATACATAGCGATTTGCATATAATAATAAAAAAACTAAAAATGAAAGGCTTTTTTTATAATAAGTATTCATAAAGTTTCATTTAAATCAAAAATAACTCCGAATAAAAAAAAAAATATAGTTAGAAATTAAAAAAAAAGAAATACTGACTTCAGAAAATTTTCTTTTTTTTTTTTTCAAGAAGGGAAAAAAAAACGACAAAAAAGCGCAACGCTAAATTATATTTTCGTTCCCATTTGAAAAACTTTTTATCAAGTTCTAGTTTTTTTTTTCTCTTGCAAGTCAGATGCGCTTGTTTTTGTGCGATGAGAAAAATACGATCTAAAATTGAGTTAAGGCTCAAAGTGAGATATTTGGAAAAGCAGCGCGATGACTTGGAGATATTCTCCACCTCTGATTAGATTACAAGAATTTCGTTATTTGCTGACGACCAATGAGGATAAACTTGAACATCGAAATGAAATAAAAGAAATATTTTATGCCTTTTTAAATCTAGTTTAAAGGCATAGGGCAAACATATTCTTTTTTGTTTCACACAGTCGAAATTTCATTTAATACATTTTATTTCAATCATTCGCATGCAAGCCTTGGAATTTCAAAACTTTGTTTGGAAGTTATTGCATGAAATATTTATTTTGATTAGAGATCTAAAAAGTTTCAAACACTCTAAGGATTTTTTTGCTAAATATTATTACATATATATTATCAAATAATCTTAGTTACTTACGATTTTTAAACTAACTATACATAACTATACATAAGATATGAGAGATTTAATTGTATTTATCAAATTTATTAAGTAGTGTTAACTTATAAGGAGCTTAATGTATTTCATGTTCTTAAAAATGTATTAATGTACGTGATTGCACGCTACTTAAAATAGTTTCGTAACTACAAGGCTCTTTACAAAGCTCTTTTACTTCTTTTGAGGTTGTTTTGTGCTTGAAATATGTAAAAAGTACATCTGAGGTAGAAAATCTGGTTACGTTTTTAACCAAAAATAACCTCATTAATAAACCACGATTTCAACCTCATTTAAACCTCATATATAACTCAGTATAAGTTGATATCGGGTGAAAATTTTCACACTTCAGATATACTTATTGCTTTAAGTGTAGAAAAGAAATACCCGTCTACTTCAAAAATAGTTGGCTGATTTCTCTATGGTAGATTTCCACCAACCTAAAAGCAACCTCAAAGTTGAATAAAACAATTTCATACACCTTGATTATGCACATTAAGAGGATTATACACCTTCTAAGCTTGGTTTTGAGGTCAACTTCAAATAAGCCTCACATAAACTCTATTCTAAAAAAAAACATAATCAACTTTGAAATCTCAAAAGAACAAAAAACAAATCAGCCTTGAAATCTCAAAACAACCTCAAGAACACCTTAAATTTTTGTAAGGGCTGTACTTTTATAGCTCTTATTTCTGATATCTTGACGGTAAAAAAGACGAATATATTCTTTACTGTTTAGAGTTACCGAAATTTTATTTATCTCACTTTATTTCCTTCATGCATATGTACTGTGTCTTAAAGTTCAATAAATTTGCATAAAATATGTACTATTAAATTTCTAAAAATTCAGATTAGTGATTTTATGTATTTTTTAAAATATAATATCCAAAAACAAATTTATTTTTGTTCAATGCACTATAGTTATTCTGCACTGTAGAGTGTATATTTCTTTTTAAATTTTCCGCAGAGCTGGCATTAAGCTAGGAAAGCTCCTGCTATAAAATTATTCAGTATATTAAATTTGTAGTAATGAAATATGGAAGAAAAAAGTTGTAACAAAACAAAAATCATAAGTATTTTTAGTTAAATTCCTTTCCATTCCACTTGAAACAAAGAAAAATATATTAACAATCAATGAAAGATAGCACTGAGCATTACTACTAATTATATTTTTTATTTTTATCCGCTACTTATTGAAAAAAATTATTTTATAAACACTGTTTACTTAAAAAATATTTTTAAGTCATATAAAATTTTTCGCATGATAAGGTTAAGTATAATAATATATAAAATACGCGAAAAACATATTTGTTATAGTTTAAAGATTTGAACATTAGCTTAAGCATTTAGATAGAATTACTTTGATGACCAGCTTACAAACTTTACTGTAGAATTCAATTAATTATGCACATTATAGGGTGATTCAATTAAATAATAAGATTTCAACATTACTATATATCAGTACACTAGTTCATTTATTATATTTTTTGGATTCTTAGTAAGAATGCATAAGTTAAGCATATCATAGTTAAGATGCAACCAAAACGGAGAAAGAAACGCAAGTGCATAAAAAGCCAAAATTTTTTTAAACTGAAAAATAAATTAAAAACACACAAAAATTGCAGGGGAAAAAATATTTTTTTTGTCTATGATTCAAAACTTTCCGAAACGAAGAAAGTAAATGAGAAAGAAATGATTAATTCCTGGATATCATTCAGTTCTTAAGAGCAGAAATGAAACAAAAAATATTTTACACGTTTTAAGAAAAATGCTGTAAAAAATCCAATTTATTCTATTCTTTTCTCTTATTGTTCGACAAAATGTGGAGGAGGAAAATACTCCAGTACAAAAATGAAGCGTTCAAGGAGCATAATGGACCTAGTGATAAATTATGTAAAAACTTTTTTTTGTCTCGCTACATCGAGATGATTAAAAACAAAATCCCCAGTCTTCTTCATCTCCTGAACCTTGTTTCGAAACAAAGGAGAAACTTGGGATCAGTACGTTGTAAGTAATATTACAGAACAAATTGAATAAGATCAAACAATTGAAACTTGTTTCTTGTACTTATTGATCAGGACTGAACTCTTGATTCAAAGGTAACGTATGTATTATATATATTAGAGTTTGAATTNTATATATATATATATATTGTAGGCTTGAATTTTAGAATTCTATTTTTGCGACTAATATTTTGTGTATTTTTAGAACGTATCCTGTCAAAGTATTTCAGCGACATTAAAAGCAAATGAAACAGAGATGTCTTAATTATTTATAGATTTACGTATAGGCATTTATTATATCTTGTGAAAAAATACGTATAATTTAATAATGAGATATTATTTTTCCGATAATGGAAAGATAATAATCATCTTTTAATATCATATTGCTAGAAGTTATTTAGCAAACATTTTTGGACGATAGTTGGTGGTAACAAGAGGAGTGTGATGAGGGCACACTAAAAATAGCAAATTCAGATATACTTATTATAATCAAATCTAATGAGACAGTAAAATTTTAGGAAATCGCCTACATTTGCTGTCTAATGATTCATTACATTGAGGTAAGTAAAGCAATAAGGACATGCTATTTTTATATTAATTTTTGCGATCCGTGATTACCTTACCTTAGATGATATACTTGTAATTCCATAATCGAAAAGAATCGTAGATAAAATGACAAAAAGTATGCAGAATTAATTTATACAAACTGAGACCTGGACTCTAACTAGTACCCTGTTCTGAAATACATTTATTATAATTAACTAGTTTTTGATGTAATTAATGCTATATATATATGCAATGAGTTCATGCAGTATGGTAATGTATCTTATAATAAAAATTTAAAAAAAAACATTCATGTATTTTGGTTGCGACTGTGTAATTGCGATTGTTCAATTATAATAAACCAAATCCTTATTAAACATAGAGATTTAATTAATTTTAATATTCCAAAAGAACTAAAAACGTAATGCGAAAAAAATTATTCTGTAACTTATTGAACAGTAGAAATTCAAAATTAAAATATTCCATCCATTTTGGAAAACATAATAAAACCTAAGAAAATATTCTTACCATTATAATAAGGTTTGATATCCTCATAAAATATAAACATTCTGCCAGTTGATTATAGTTGTGGGACGTTGCTGCAAAGAAATTTCTGTTGTACTACGTAATGATGATATGTTTGTAGTAATTAATGTGCTATATGTTGAGTTATATTTCACAGAGCCATGTTTTAAATTAATTAATAATCATCCTTTATTGATTAATATGCATTACGTGGAATCCTTAAATAATGGAAATCTCGTATTGTAATGTAGGCGAAATTTAATCGAGATTATATTTGTTTTTCACTTCTTAATATTATAGTTTTATTTAAATAAAATTTCAACCACTTATTTAAATAATTTTGTTAATAGTTTTGTTAAATAATTTTGATTAATGAAATATGTATTATGAAAGTTTAATGAAATTTGTATTATTTTTAATCCTTTTTTTAAATCTAAGAATACGCAATAATTAAAATTGACAATTTGTGATAAAAATTTAAATCAAATGCTAAAAGTATTAATAAAATATCGGCGTATTAAAGTGATAGTTATTGCGTAAAATTTTATTAAAGGTTTAAGTGAGTTTGTTATTTTTCAAAAGAAATTTATGGATCTGAAGCGAATTGACATCACTCATCATATTCTATTGTTTTTATAATTATTTATGAACTTTAAGTTTTTTTTAACTACAACTTTAATTCCTACTTTTTGGAATTGCATTTTAATGTTGTTCTATTTTTTGATCCTTGCGTATTCGCATCTTAAATACTTGATGCCGCAATTAAACTAAACTAGTCATGTATAAATTGTAAATAAATGTAAATTATAACTTTTTAATGTTTTTATTCTTCAAACCATTCATTACGCTTCAAATCACAGGTTAATAAATTTCATTATTTAAGAAATTTTGCCAGTTAAAAAATTCGAAGATGCACAAACTATTAAAATGTGATAATTTAATGAAATAATCATAATTTTATTCTTTCAAGATTTTTCATTAAGTATGATATTTAATAAATTACACATGCCTTGAATGTTTGCATTATCGCAACTACTTGACAGTTTTATACAAATGAAATATTATCTATGCATTTGGTCTAGGTAAATACAATGGGCTAGTGCATATTGGAGCAAAAATTCGAAATGCTTTCCTGACATGTTTTGAAGTTTTAATTTTATATGTATAGTATTCTTAAATATGACATAACTCCAAATTATTTATACTGACTAAGTACACTCTTTAATACAGATGGTTCGGCTCTTTTCCAGATCAATGAGTACTTATAGCTCGATTATACCTTCTGCCGTCCTGCTGGTAGGAATTAAACTGACACTTTGCCACTTTGGCCACCACAATTTCCAGATATTAATCCTATCGAGCAATTGTAGCGTAAAATTGATAGAACGTATCTACTTGTAGATCAACAATGATACATTCTCTTGTACTTGGATATTTTATGATGCATCACGCCGATGGAATTTAGCTTCAGATTAGATTAAGATTTTATTTATTTGCGTTTAACTGACCAGAATTTCTGGTCCAGAACTAAATTCTGAATTGAAAAATATGATGATATTGTATATTTCTGAAATGAAATATATAATGTATATGAGCAATTCTACAAATAAACGCCAATTAGGCGACCAAAAAAAAAACATTTTTTTTTTGGGTAGGGCACGCCATTTCTACATGAATTTTCTTCTTTTCTACACCCTAAAAAAGCGAGAAAAAGGTGAACATGAAATTTTTTCCTTGAGACATACTTTAAATAACAAAGTACCAATTTTCAATTTTCCCCGATTTTTTCAATTTACGAACTCTGATTAATATTGATTGATTTGATTTTACTAAAATTTAATATTTATATAATGTCTCTCTAAAATGTATTTATATAGATTTCATACTATAAGATTATATTTTAGTATAAAAAATAAAAATAAAATAATTTAATCAAAGTTCGTAAATTGAAAAAATTGGGAAAAATTTGAAATTGGTATTTTGTCATTTAAAGTATGTCACAAAGAATAAATTTCATGTTCACGATTTTTTCTTGCTTTTTTAGGGTGTAAAAAAGAAGAAAATTCATGTAGAAATAGCGTGCCCCCCCCCCTGAAAAAAAAGAATTTATTCTTTTTGGCAGCCTAATTGGCGTTTATTTGTAGAATTGCTCATATATATACATATAATGTATATATATGATCATGTATATGTATCAGTATATATATTATGTATATATATATCACATATAATGTATATATATATCATTACATATTTCATTTCAGATAATTAAAGTATGAAACTCATCGATCATGATACATTTGTACCAAAGTACTGATAAAGTTAACAGAATCTTTGGAGATTTTTATTTTTATTTGTTTATTTATGTATTTACTTTGTGAAACAAATTTACTTTTCTCAATTCTTTCAATTGCTTGGAAATTGACTTAGAAATAGGAAAATATTCCTATGTATCTTGCTATTTGAATCAAGAGATAAAGAATTTAAATAATGGAGCATAAAATGTGAGCGAAACTTTATCTGAAAACTCCTTTACAAATTGCTCAAAACCTAACGATAGCTCGAGACAAGTTGTCGAAGGACCTTTTACGACAATTGTCAAATTTGCAGAAAACTAAGGGGGTTGAGGGAGTACAAATCCAGTTTTTTGGAACATCTCCAGAAAAGCAGATTGATCTTCCATTTTTTTTCTTCGGATTCTTCGAATAAAACTATGGGCGAATAAAACTGAGGTGCTAGAAGGAATCTAGGAAGTTCAAATCACTGAAACAATAAAACAAAAAAATGGAGAAATCTCGAAAGATGTTGAAAGTGTAAAACTATGAACAGAAATGCGAAAAAAAAATTCTGTATCGGACTTGGAAATCATTGTGGTTCTTGATCAATAGTTTAGTTGTTTTATAACTTTATATTGTTCGATTATATTTCAAAAGTTTACGTTTTAAGAACGAAATTACTAAGAAAGTTTTCTTTTGAGAATCAAAATTCGCCACTTCAATAAAGACTAATGTACAAATGTCTTAAAAAAAGAATAATTGCAATGGTTACTAATAAAAATTATGATTTATTTTCTACCAATAGACAAAACTACGAAAATAAGTTACTAAATTGATAATTATATTAGTCATTTGATAGTGACTAAAAGTTTAATTTCTTACTCAAACTGTGGTTTGATGGAATAGGTGTAGAAAAAATATACTCTTAATGTAAATGTGTGCGCACTTTCGTATACCACCCCCATCCTTTTAAAAATAATTAATTTTTATTGAATGTATTACATCCATTGTATTATTAAAGAAATGATTTGTTTTTAAATTTACACTGATTTTTCATCATAAAATGAAATTTTAAGCGATGAATTTATACGTCTGTGGCTACGGCCATGAAAATAGGATGTAATGGTTAAAATAAGTTTTTGAAATAAACCTTTAAAAAGTGTTGAAAATTGACTTTGGAAATTGGTAATAAATGTGCAAAATTTAAAAAACTATAATTGAATCTGCCCACCACTGGCGTAGCTGGTGGAGGGCATGAGGGGGCATCAACTTCAAAGCGTAATCTTAGAGGCGCAACAAACTCGAGAAAAATACTTAAAAATGAATTTCAGAATAAAATAATTTTATCTTTAAAATATCATTAGTTTGATTTTATAGTTGCAATCGTCATAACTTCTTCAAATTTATATCCAATTTACCTAACAATTGTGTAATAGCATGTTGATTATTATTGTAGTTTGATTTGCACGTAGGTTATTTTAAAACATATTTTAAAACGCCTTTTAAGCAAACTTGCAACTTATTCGGTTAAAAATACCTTTAATATAAATGCTTATCACTCAATTTATTGATAATTGTTTATTCTTTAAAAAATAATAAACGCGAAAGTGTGCTAAGAGTAAATAAACTGCAAGAGCAACACGCACCGTTAAATTTTAAACCGAATCGTATTGAATTTTGTGAAGTTATCGAATTATGCTGTTTTAAAAAATATTATTTAAAGTTGAAAATCTTTTTCAACGAAAAATTTAAAAATTTACTGCCAAGAACGGTGGTTTTCAGTTTTTATATTCTAGGATCGAAAATGGTCTCGAAAAGCCCCTAAAATTGTATGTCCTCATAACTAATAGAAAGCGCTAAAGGTGTGGTCTATGCAAGCTAAGCCTTTACCATCCCCTGCTTGATTTGCGCATCAACGATTTCTCAGCATCCATTTTTAATTTTTACCATAAACTAATTTTTACGTAGAATATGCATCTAAATGGTAACAGATATTGTTTTGGCAACATTTTTAGCGGTATTATTGTATTGGAGTAACACCCAATTGTTTTGGTGGTATTTCTCAGCCTGCTTAGTGAGCACAATTTTACCAATTTTTTCTGCAAAAAAGTATATAATACGTAAATTTCTTTAGATAAAATGCTGTCAAAAATAGTTCAGTTCGTTATTTTTTGAAATAAAAACCATCAAATTAAAATAAAAAACAGAAATAAAATTTTTTGATAGAAGTGCACTTAAAGATGTCTACCGATATTTGACAAAATTTCAAAATTAACTCAATAATTATCAAATAATTATCAAATCAAGCTGTTGGCAATTATTAAGAGTTAGATTTAAAATTTTATTTTCTTACCATCTTGTAATAAATACTTTTTTTGTAAATTTGTATATCCGCAAACACTGATTATTGGTCAATTAGTATAGTGTCCATTTTGAAGTCCATGTCTTGATCATTGTATCACTGAAATTTGCTGATAGGTTTGAATCAATTATCACTATAAAACTCTCTATCAATCCATTAAAAATTCCCACGGAAAAGAATTTCCTCCAATCAGCACAGTTTATTAGAAAAGTGAATGCAGCTCTTAAATTATGTGGAAGATATTAAAACTAATTTTGCAATAAAAAAAATACTTATAATTCGAATTTCAAATGGTTTCAGAGTGAAAATTAGTAGATTTTCATAATTATAGAGCACATATCGAAAAAACATGGACTTTGGTAAAAGTGAAAAAAAGTAAAAGTAATTATTTGGCAAAAGTAAGAAAAAAACAATAAAGCCATGAGGGATTATTTAATCAATGGTTAATGTATTTATTTTAATAGAGTAATTTAAAATGAGTTTTATTCTTATGGTGGGGCTATTTTAAAACATAATAAAATTTTACCGATTTTACTTCGAATATAAAATACACAACGATAAATAGTATCTAAAATGTTAACTTTATCTTTAATCATATTATTCCAAAGGTTTTACAATAAGAATTAAGAAGAATTAGCAGTAGCAATAAAAATAACTATAAAACATATTTAGAATAGAATATTTTAAATTTCTTTGATAACTTACCACTAAAGTCAAGGCGTTTTTTTTTATTTATTTGAATTTAAAAGGAAGGAACAAAAATATAGATAAAATGAATGGTGTGACAAAAAAATTTATCTTTGTTGTTTGTTCAAAATGTAGAAACTATTTAAATTCTTTAAAAAAAACTAAATAAAATGCACAAATAAGACATTTATATTCACTTTAAATAACTTATATTATGTAAATTTAGCTTAAATGTAAGATTTAACTACACTGGCAACAAGCTTATTTTAAACACATATACATTATTTTTTCCATCTTGCTTAGTTTGGCACTGTTACATTTATTAAACAAATGACTTAAAGCAAAATAACTATATGGTACTTTCGCAAGCCTTTGAGCTTAGAAAACTTTAATTCATTTATATGATATTGTTATCTCACAAATCTGAATAAATATATCACTTATTTTCGTCTTTATTTGTCTATATGTCTAGACATTTACTCATAAACCAATTGTTTATCCGACGTTCTATAACAACGAATAGAATAATAAATCTAGAATTAGAAATAATAAATCTAGACTATTTATTTTATACTCTATTTTCAATGATTTTTTTAAACATTTTTTCAAATGTTACTGATTGCTATTCTCATGCTATTGTTAATAATGGCTTTTTTTCATTTAATATTCGTTTCATTTCAAAGTAACTTTTCTTCACTGAACGCACGTCCGGTTGCAGTACTGGTGTGCGAAATCCAGTCTATGTCCCTGATAAATATCAGTCATTTTAGGTGCGTCAACTAGGCATGTGCTGTGGAAGGTCATACGCAGCAACTTTTACTGAGCCATCGGTGAACCATATCGTAGTGCCTTAGTTTACGTGGGAGGATAGTTGCTCAACGTTTTCAAGTCTATTCACCATAACGCATCTCCGCAGTCATTGTTCCATTCGATATCCTGGAGCCGTAGTGCGCATTTTCCACATTGTTGATTTGTGACAAGATTTTTTTATTTCCAATGAGCAGCACAATCGGTCTTGCCGATGAGCAGACCTAGTGCGTTATCCAGAGGTGGTATTCACTGTTTCAGGACCACCACAATGGGTGAGATACCGTTGGTCATGTTAATTTGGACGTCTAGTTTCTGCCACACTAGATGGCAACACAGATACTCGATTTGGATGCTGAAGTGCGCTAGGATTTAATTTTGCCGGAAATGCCAAGATTTGTGACAAGATTATTGTGCATTAAATGATAATAATTGTGAATTTAATGACATTGATTGCGTATTTAGTGATATTATAAGTGTTTAATTACTATATCTAAAAATAGTAAGGAAAATATTCTGATGAAGAATAAAGTGAATTAGTAAAGTATACAATTCTAGCGAACTCTCTCAGCTGAAGAAAGTACTCCACTCATTCATTAGGATGAAGAGGTTCATGATAGTTTATTGATAGAATATGATTACATTTTATAACCAGTAGGAAAGGAATAAAATATTTTGCTTATTTAATATTGATTTACCTTACGGCATATTTGGTGCTGGTGCATCCTTTTTTTTTTCGTACAATCTCCTTAGGCTCATCTTATTTTGTTGTCTTAGAAATTAGAATGCAATAAAATCTTTAAAGTATGTGAGAAAGAACATATTTATCAAGATTACAGAAAATAGTTTTAATCTTTCAAGTATTAGGTTCTAAATTATTAAATACTTTTTTTTTAAACAATAATGCTGAAAAGTGCACAGAAACATTTAATTTTTTTATAAAATTGTACATAATTAATTAAAAAGCGGCAATATAAAAATTACATTTCTTCATGGTTTTCATATTAATTAACTGTACATCAAAAAATAACTAATTAATAATGATTGAAAAAGCCATTTTAGCAAATACATTCTTTGAAATGAATTAATTTTTATTTATTTATCTATTTTAATTTTCAAATGTGAAGTTTGTTTCTAGAGGATTGAAAGAGAAATTTTTTTGTCAAAACATATCTCACTCCTTTTTTAATGAAAAAAATGAGCTCAAATTTAAAAAAAGCTATTTCTTGAAAAAGTTTTATATTAAAAAAGAAATCGATATTTTTGTTTATTCTAATTATGTATCTCATAATTCAATTTTATATTAAAAATAAATATTAATTTTTTATGCAGTTGCAAGTTAATAATTTTCCTTAATATAAAATTTATTTCTGTAAATTAATTGATAATTACGTACTCTGCAAATTACTAGAACAATCTTTGTTTTTAATAAAAATTAACTTTCAAATGGACTTCCAACATTTTAGCATATCTTTTCGTCGGAATTTTTATACAAAAGAAGTTGATCTTGACTATCTTAAGTTAACTGCGTGATCATCACATCCAGGCGCTTTTGCCTTAACTGTGCTTCAATAACTGATAGTTTTACCACGTATAGAATAGTTACAGATAGAATTGGTTAATGAAACTGAAGAGAGGAACAGACACCACCAAACCATAGTCAAGTGCCTATTTCAGGGCTCTATTTTTTTACGGCCATGGAAGGAATGCCATTTATTTCTTACCCTTGACAAACACCATGGGCAGCGCTTCAGCTGGTACCCTATCTCTAAACTTTCGCACCACAACCAATGACAGGAATTTCAGCCATGAGGGATGCATTGTGCATTTTGCAGCGTATACACGCCAATTTCCTTATCGGCTTCCAGGATCAAATTCGCTGCCCCTAGCTCTTCTCCAGAAGTGACAGTGACGCCTTTACCAATTGCACAAACAAGTGCATCTACCCGAAAACAGTTAAACCAGCAATGAAAACTTGTAACAATGTACCCCATTGGCCCAACCCGAAAGGCAAACAGCATTGCCATTGAAGTTCACCAGATTATTTTTTAATCAAACTTTTCCTGCAACTGACTTGCTCTAGTTAAAATTAAAACTTGTTTGTAATTTCGAAAAATGAAGTTAAGTAACTGTGACTAAAAGAAATCAAGAATCAAAAAAAATTAAAGTTTCTCTCAATTGATACTAAAAAATGTATTCGCTCTAAATTTTTATGAAATAACACCTTATACGAATTAAAAACTGTATGATTCATTCTTCGAATTTCTGAAACAATGAACTGATGAATACAGTATTTTTCATCTAATTCGCATTACACTTAACTAATTTTATCTTAACTAATTTAACGTGTTTATTTACTAATGTCACTTCTCATTTCTACTTAAATTAGAAGTAAGTAGGAGTAGGTTTTGTATAGACTGTACATCGCAAATAAAGTTACAAACCTCCTAAGAAACTATTCTGCAAAATTACGATCTCTATTCTTGACAAACTGTGCATTTAATCCTTCCTGGCAGAGAAGAGAAGAGAATTAATCAAGCACAAAATTCTTGTAAGACCCTTAGCCCAGGAGAAATCGCCACTGAATTGAAGTGAAGGAGGTAGTAGGGGGCAAAGAGGAGGTGTATATTGAAGAATGTGGATAATAGGTTGAAGTTAGTTGAAGGTCCACGGCGGAATATTTTGCTCAATTAATTTGCTGCACCTTTTCGTTACTTTACCTGAGCAGTTTCCTGAGGCTTCATCAGTCCTTTGTGTTACACTCATGATATTTGACGATTTTAAGAAAACAAAAGACTTCACTGTTGTTTTGGGAATTCATAAAAGCCAAACGGGGAAGAAGATAGTGTGCTAATAGGAACAAAAGACTGTTATTTTCCCAATTTTCTTACCGAAAATGTTGGAGTTAATTTATTAAAAATATATATCGATAGAAAAAAATGTTGATTCATTTAAAAAATAGGTTCAATATCTTGAAATAATTAACTTAGGAAATAAAAATCTATTTTAGCCTTTTAGTGATTAGCAATTTATTAGTATTGTGTTAATTTCATTTGTGCGTTTTATAATATTTCAGAATTTTAAATAAAAGTAATATTTATCTCGATGTGCTTTTCAAAATCAGCTTAATTAATGAAGTTATTTAAGCAAATAATAAACGTGATGCATATTTATCTTTAATTAGATGATAGGTAGTTTTTAAAATGTAAAACTTTTGGACGGGATTTATCTGAATAATTTCTCTTTAAATTCAAGATTAATTGATTAAAAATTTTGCAATATTGACAGATAAAAACCATTCATTTACGTTTAATTTATTTTTTGTTTCATATTAATCATTCATTTTATTTCTAAAAATAAATGCTCAATAAATGAATGCAAATAAAATCATCGGAAAGTAAATGTGAGAAATAAGCAATTAAGGATTGCTGAGAATTTTCCCTGAATAGGTTTTCTTACATGGATTATAAAATTCTGCTAAAAGCCTCGTACCGTATGGTAATGATATCTCAAGTAAGAGAACACCATAGTTCTAGTTAATAAAACCGAAATATCAATATTTAAGCCATTCATTTAGTAATTCTTCAGTTTATATGGAAAAGGTTCCCCAAAACTTCTAGTTTTCGAAAATATAGTTTTCCTTTACACACGTTTGGTAAAAAATGCAATCCTGAAAAGTAAATTTGAAAGGAAAAATAGTTTCTATGCCATATAAGTTATCATGATAAAACTACTAAGTTTTACTACATTTACCAAATTTTTCATACATTACAAAAAAGTTTTTTTATTTTTAATTTTGCAAAAACTCTTTTTGAAGCGCATCGGTAAAAAAATTACCTATCTTTTTGGTGCTCCCTTAAATCCAGAAACAAGGTAAATTCTACTATTTTCTGGTAGCTCTGAACATAATATTTTTCTCAGAAAACCAAGTTTTGAAAATGTAATACTGATATACCTATACTGATATACTTTAATGTAATATTAATATACTTGTATTACTGATACGCAACAACTTTCAAAATTTTTGATGAGTAGAACATTAAATTACTGACTGTTCTAAGCGTTACAAGTCATATTTCAACTTGAAGTCTTCTCGGTCTAGCAAAGCAGGGATTTCCCATGCAATTAAATAGAGGAATAGTGTATACAGGAGAAACATTTTCCTAATTTTGCCTTATTGCTAAGCCACCAGTGGGTTTATGGTTTTCGGCAATGTGAATTATAGACTAAAATACGATAGCTTTAAAAATTTCAGAATGAAGTCTAGCAAAAAAAAATAATTTCTTGATCCCTTATTAATTAAAAAGTAAATTTATTTATCTCCTTTGTCTAAATACTAAACCGATACATTATACTTTCTCAAATGTTCAACATACAGTCTTAAGAGTTTCTTTGATTTTGAAATTTAGTTTTCTTGTTTCTCCCTTCGTATATAATTCATTTGTATCTCAAGATTAACTGAGTATTTGATCGGATTACTCTTTTTCCAATCATGTCCAAGTAGTTCAGATTCCACGCTAAGCTTCTGGATTACGCTGACTTAAAGCTGAAAGCTACATTAAGGAGACGCATGCTAGTATTGTGTATTTTAGTTTATTATCATTAACATATATCTATCTCTACATCAACGTCTAATTAATTGTCAAGATTTCTAAGTAAGAAGTAATCTTCTAAATAATAAGTATAAAATACTTTACACAAGTAGTGTCGAAATTTCATAATTAACTCAACGGATGAAATCTTATGAAACTAATAAGAATATATTTTAGAGGCATTTTGAAACACTAACAGCAAGAAAAAAACCAACCCCATAATTATCGCAGTTAATATACATATCTTGATACTTAGTTAAGAAGAAATGTAAAAACCGCTATCGAATCAAAAGTAGGGAATCAGTTGAGTAAAAAATTGGAAAAAAACCCATCGAAACCAGTTTGAATGTCTGATTATATTTGAAAATGTTCTGAATAATCGTCATTAAATACCTATATTTTTCTTGAGCATTCTGACAGGTTTTGATTTTCCAGTCTCACCTTCCCCAGTAATTATTCCTTAAATTTCCTCAATGATTTTATTTTTTTCTGATAAAGACATTATATTGCATTTTCTTAAAGGTGTATTTTGAGATTTATTTTTACTTGTAAATGTGTACTTTCACATTAACTTTTACATGTGTACTTAGAAAGATTCTATACTTTTTTGAAACTTTTTTTGCAAGATTTCTGAAAATATAGATTGCAGGCCTCTGTAAAAAAGCATCCTATGTAATTCATAAATTTCAATATGCATTTCAATCCATTTTATATCAAAATTAAACAATAGTTCTTGTAGAAAAGTTTAAATAATTTTTTAAAAAACATTTATTTTAATATAACAGGAATGAATAGACACACAAAAGTCAGCCTGTTAAATAAAAGCAAAAATAAAGTAAATTTTACACTATTTCAAGTTATATACTTACAATTACATATATAGGTTCATTTAAATTGCTTTAATAAAATTATAATACTAATTATAAAATAATCTTTAGAAATATCTTTCTTAATGTTAACAAATAAATTATATAAAATTTAAATTTTAATGGATAATGGATTACTTCTCTTTTGTTTGACAATATGTGAAAATATGTTTTGTCACAATAAACATGTTTATTTAAGTTTGTATGGAAACATTAACATTGTGTTGATATAGAAGAATAACATTATGTTATTTCACTATTAATTTCAAGCAGCTACTGTAATACACAAAAAGGAAAAAGAAAAATCTGATTTTTCAAATGTATATTAAAATATTTGATATTCTCATACATGCATTAAAATATTTAATTTTTGATATTTGGTTTCTCTATATATATATATTAAAATATTTTAATTGAATAATCAATAATCGGTATTTTTTAAATTTTGATAATCCCTCATTTATTATTTTTTTAAACCTATTATTACCTGAATGTAAACGTAAAAAAAATCAGGTAACAATAAAGTGATGTTGTTTAATTCCTTGCTCACACCAACTTTATAAAGAGTTTATTGAGGTTATGTAGAAATTGACTAAAATTACAGTCATTTTTAATCTTGAACTGCAAATTTATAATTAGTTTCATATATACAGACAAGAAAAAACATCTTTTGAATAAATAAACTCATTTCATTAAATTAGAAACTAATATAATTACATGCGAAATCCAGCTCAAAAAGACTGTAGTTTTTTCGTTTGCTATAACCTGTCTTAAGCTTGTTTTAGGTTTTTTTAATTACGATATCATTTTGCAAAGTTCTTTTGTTCCTAATTTCTATTATTTTCTGATTTGTTCCAAAAACCGAAAAATGCCATTAAAACAATAAAATTATATCAAGCATTATTTTTTGTAAATTACTGATTTAAATAAATAAAGAGGTGACAAAAATTGGCTGTTTTTAAAATCCTGATAGAAACCTTTGATTAAAAGCATATAATATTTTTCTTTGCTTTGCTCTCAGTTTTAATTACACCATTCTGAATTAATTGTATCAATTGTTTTCCGAAAGACTATGTCCTTAATGGTAAATAAACAGCAACTTGGCAATTACTAATTTTTCTGAAATATCATTTTTATTAATACACACTTTTTATGCTCTCAAGTTCAAACCTTTTTTTTTTTAAATTCAAACTAGTCACTTAGTTCAAAAACACCAAACAATTAACAATTTTTGCAATAAAACGCTTTAGAAGCTGATTTATGTTCCACTAAATATAGCACGAATTTTTTAATTAATTTAATGAAATAAGCATTAATGCAGAAACAATACTTGTTATTTGGTTGCAATACATTTCCCTTTTTGCATAATATATATAATTCTGAAAAATACGAAATGTTAAATAATAATTGAATATAAGTAATGCTATCTAAAATTATCAAAAAATAAATACAATTTACATTTTTTTTTCTTTAAATTCATTTGGTGATGTAGATAAAACTACAAATTTTTATTATTTTTTATAAAGATATCGTTATTTCTAATTCTTTAAATATTGTAAATCTCCTTTTTTAATCAATTTTTGATCATCAGGTAGCATTTTATTAGCACTAGTTTCATATTTTCAAAATTTCTCATCTCATTGTTTTTGTTCAATTAAATCTTTCGTAACAGATCTTTTTAAACTATACTTAAAATCTCTTGAGCAATCTTAGTCGTTAATATGTATTTTTAAAAACTGCATTAAAAAAGTAATCAAAAAAGTATATTTTTTAGGGATTGCAAATTTAAGGGGAGATACTATTTTATTTGTCCTGCCGCTAACAAAAAAAGGTGAGACAAAAAACCTCAAAACATGCTTGATCAAAACATGCTCAAAACAAAAAAAAACAAAAACAATATTTGCTAAGAGAAGTTTTGAGGTGTTATGAGTTATTGCCTTTCAGCTCCTCTTGATTTTTTTTTTTTTTTGTTTCGAATCCTGTCTTTCTTAGAAGTGTTTTTTTTTTAATATTGACAACTTTTCTTTTTTCATGCTTAAATATTAATTTGTGAATGCAAATTTTACCGATCATGAATGCAAATTTTACTTCCCTGTAGATACAGATTCTAAAAATAGAGATAAAAGATAATTAGATTAAAAACTTTTTATCGCTTATTATTAAAAACTGTTAACAAAAAATTATTATGCATGTAATATAATACAAATTATTATACATGTTTTTAATTTGTGCAAAAAAATCACTGTAACTTTTTCGTTATGCATTTATTATTTTTAGGAGTTCAAATCGCAAGTATTTCACAATATATTATACCATAAATTTTATAATATATTATTATATACAATTATATTTTACATTTATATTATATTATGCATATTATAATATAATATATTATATTATGCATATTATAATATAATATATTATATTACATTATACGTTTTATATTATAATATAATATACATTTAATAATACATTATTTTATATTTCATTACACTCAAAAAAGGCTATTCTATTTTAAGTTTTACTCAAATTATATCTAATCATCTTTTATGTAGACGATAGTACGTAAGTTCATTTGTTAACGATTTTAAGGTGGTGAAACTAAAATAAATAAATAATTTTGATTAATATTTAAAAAAACTAATTCACCATATTTCTTTTAAAATAATGTAAAAAATGCAAACGTGTTGTTTTCTATCAGAGTTAATGAACGAAATAAATCACAATTACTTTTGAATAATTTTTCTAAATCTTATTTTGATAAAGCGCATTTAAATGCCAATACATTAAACACACTTAAATGTATGTAAATACTTCTTGAGCCCAGACCTAAATCGTATGGTTTTAGAAGACTTCAGAGGATTAAGTGCTAACAAGTCATCATTCTTTTCAAAACTGTCTGGAGGGATTTAGCGATTGGCCTGCAAGTAAACCCCGGGATACCATTACTTCCCAAGCTTTTATCACTACCCTCTTTCCCTTGGAGCAGCTTTCCGGACCTCGGCTACTCCATCACTGGGACCGCTTTTTTATTTTCACTCTCAAAGCTTCTCTTTCCCTCTCAAAATCTTCGATCAGTGGTCAAATATTTACCTTCACTCAGAGTCCACTTAGCGACTATACACAAGCAGGAGAAGGTAAAGCAGGAGCAAGAGAATAGGAGTTTGCCCAGGATCCATCAGCTCTTCCTTCTTTTCCTGCTTTATCTATAGAAGGGAAATATCTAGAAGATTATTTCTTCTCTTGCTCTTTACGAAATAAATGAAAGATAAGAGAGTGAAAAAAGCTCTTAAACAGTATTTCATGGCTTGGTGAATAAGGTTTTTTTTGCCCTCTCCTTTTTTTTTATCCACAAAGTTAGACTTCAAGTGGTTGTAGTGAGTGCACTTTATGCTTGTGTCGAAATATTTTTAGAAGATGTTGTTAGTGACGGAACAACTATATTAAACTCAAAACTTCGCCTCCCAATTCGGATATTACTGCGGTATGAAATAATAATAAGGTCCATTTGGCGAATTTGATGAAGGATATCAAGTGCACTTAAAGTTAAATCAAATACTCCCAAACGTAGCTAAGAACTTTTTTTTGCAATACCTTAAAAATAGCACTAAGCCATCGCAGTATTGCTTTTTTCTACAAGCTTTTAGCTTAGTCTTAAGTATTTTATTTCTGTTCTAGTTATCAGAGCTAGGAGAATTACTTTTTCTTGAAATTGATACAGATATTGTCGTTTTTTTGGCTAAAGAGTTGCTCTTTTAATGCTCATATATATATATATATACNAAACAACAGCGCTAGCATTATTTGCTATTTCAAATGAAGTTATGAATGAGGCAAACATAGAATGCAAAAATTGCATCGGAATATGCACCGATGGTGCTCGTTCAATAGCCAGAGGGCACTTGTAAAACAAAAATCGCCACAATGCGTCTGGACACATTGCATGATCCAAAAAGAAGCTTTGCCTTCGAAAGAAATGGTGGTTTAAATATTGTGTTAACTACGGTTGTAACCGTTGCAAATTATATAAAAATGAGAACCCTAAGATCGAGAATCTTTTCCGCTCTTTGTAACGATATGGGTTCAGTACATTCAGAGTTACTATTTAAATGCTGGGCAAGATGTTTATCACGTGAGAAATTTTTGCAACGTGTTTATGAATTAAGAGAAGAAATCGCCATTTTCCTAAAGGAAGATAACAGAACGGAAACCGAGAATTTTCACTATTGTCTATTTGTGATGAAATTGAGCTACTTGATCGTCATATTCTAGAAATTAAATAACTTGAATCTTCAACTCCAAGGAGCAAATACACATATGTTGGATACGAGTGATAAAGTTAATGCTTTTTGTAGAAAATTTGAATTGTGGGGCAGAAATTTAAAGCAAAAAAACTTAACAATGTTTACAAATGTGGATAATTGTACTGAAACTTATAAGGCTGAAGAAGAACATGTAAAAGTTCTTTTCGTAACCATTGAAAATCACTTAGATGATGGCAAGGTGATCACTTAGATGATGGCACCATGATGGCAAGGAATTTTAAAAAGTATTTTCCTACTGACGACAAACTTATTGCAAGTTACGAGTGGGTTAGTAATCTCTTTCATAAGACTCCTGAATGACTCTCAATTGATGAGGAAGAAAAATTCATAGACTTCACGACAAGTGGCAAAACCAAAATACAATTTAGTAATAAATCATTATTTGAATTTTGGGCAAGAGGATGATTTTTCTGCACTAAAAACAAGGGCATTTCGCATTCTATTACCATTTTCAGCATCCTACCTTTGTGAAACTGTATTTTCTGCTGTGGCTTCTTTGAAGACAAAATAAAGATCACGGCTAAATATAGATACAAAACTGAGAGTGACTATTTCTAATATTAAGCCTCACCTCAAAAAACTTTGCTCTGCAAGACAGGCCCAAGGAAATCATTAAAAATTACTAATTTCTTAAAAAAAAAATTATGTTTTGATTAAGTAAGGTGGGTAAGCCAAAGGTGGCCAGAGTTTCTAACGTAGCCCACCCTACAAAGTAAAATTAAATTTATTTTGAACCATAAGATGTCCCTGCTGCATAAGATGCCCGACACCGGTGCCACCTTGGGGACACGTGGGCCACCTTCGGAAACAAAGGGAAATCTATAAAAGAGTTAATTATAAATCATTACGTAGCATATTATTTCTCAGAAAGGAATGATTGAATTGAATGCCAATTGATTTATTTCGCTTTAAGCAAATGTGGAACTTTGGTATTTTTTGAACTTTTATAATATTTTGATGTTCTCTGCACTTTAATAGAGTTTGCGATATTTTGTTTCAAGTTTTTTGTATTGTTTTCCATTTTAAAGCAATTTTTCAGGTATTTTTTTTATTTTTGTGGTCATTATGAGTGTTTTTGTGGTCGATTCTGATATTTTCTTGTAAATTTGAGTATTTTAATATTCTAGTTATGGGTTAGGTTAGTTAACTCTATTATGGTTATTTAACTCGTGTTAGTTAATCTTTTGAAAAAATCAACTCAGAAATTCTTGATTAATTCTAATGAGTTAACTCAAGAGAATCGCTAGTGACTTCACACAAGAACTATTAATGTAAAATCAATAAACAAATTATACACTCTAAAAACAAATATATTTTTTATAGTCGGGAAACTTGTTCCAACCAGCAANCACTTTAATTTATATGATTTTTAATAATAAGTAAATTTAAAGGGATGCGTGAAGTACTATTTTTTATCAAAAATTACATAGACATTGAAAACTCTGTTTTTGATTTATAATATATTGATAATAATAAGATATTTCTATGAAAAGGAAAGTAGTTTTACGAAAATAAGTTTTTCCAATGGAAATTGAACAGCAATGAGAAAAAACAGACAGCGATTAAACGTGGGAAGAACCCATTATCATTGGGTATCTTTCAGGTGGAATTTAGAAAAATGGGTTGCAGTTCTTGCAATAAGTGGAGACGAACCCCTAAGTTAGGTCCCGGTTGCTAAGCAAAGAAGGTGCGTTTTGTGTAAAAAATCAAAGAAGGAAACGTGAGTGGTTATCAGCTGTGAATGGACTCAAAAGTACCAGGAGCAGAAATGCATGACCGTAGAAAAAGCCCAATAAATTATTCTTAATTCATCTTAATTGTTTGCATTTAATTTTTTCCTATGAAATTTATTCATGTAAGCATAATAATTCGCAGATATCAATCTTTTGATCCACAATACAGTTAGCAAGTAATCAGTTTCCAAGTCGGTCATACCAAGTCTTGCATTATACATCAACTCAATACTAGTGGTATGAAAAGGATAAAAAGCATTTTAAGTGAAAAATTATTGAAGACGCTATATGAAGACGCTATTAGTGTAGTTACACATCTTAGATGGGACAGTGAAAGTTCGGGGAAAGACAACCTCTATATAACGACCTCCTCAATTTGCGACCACTTTTGGGACAAGAAATTGGGTTTGGTAGACTTTGGGTTGGTAAAAACCTTTAGGAGAAGTCGTCAAAACCTCTCCCATCGACCGGATAATCTTTCGAACCATATGCGGAAAAGATTCATTTTAGGAAACACAAAAAATATCAAAACAAAAAAACATAAGAGAAAACAAATAGATTAAAATGCATTCAAAATATTTGTGTGGAGCTCTTTTTGGCAAACTGTGAAGAAAACTAAGCATCTCAAGTAAACAAGCTTTAAAGCTTACAATTTTTTATAATATAAATTAAAAAAATAATATAATGTTTTGTTTATTTAAAATAATTCCATTTTTCATAATCAATAAATTTAGTTTTACACAGAGATCATTTTACTTTACACTAAAGTTTAATAGGACCGGGATAGCCTGGTAGATAGCGCACTCCATGTCCAAGATGTCGTGGGTTTGATCCCTGTCTGCCGAAGTAAATGGTGACTGATGCACGTTAAATCTGTCAAGTCTTAAAGTCCTCTAAGTACCCATTACAAATCAATACCTCTGGAGGTACTGAATTGGAGATTGATCGTTCTCTGATTCAGGTCAAAATTACGATCTGCGGTGGAATGAATGGTTGCATGAATGGGTCTGCACTATAAACGGGTGTGACGAGTGGGTGTATCAGAATTTTTAATTCTTGGACATAGATGGCGCCACAGGACAAAAAGAACAATCGCATCCCCTCTGCCTAAATGGCATATGTCAAGAACAACAAAAGTTTATTCATCGATCCAGTTTTCTTAAAGTCAACACAAGTGGTACTTCCACTCCAAGAAAATGACACTGGGTAATTTATTGCTAATAATCATGAAGCTTTGAAAACATTTTGAAGTCAATGGAGGTAACCCCCAAGAACGACCAACTTTCATTACTGAAAATGTTTTCCTTTCTTTTTATTTAAACGAGAGTACTGTGACCCCTTAATTACAACTGGCGTATTTTTCTAAGGATTTAGAGAATACAGAAGTTATAGAAAGCATTTTCTTTAAAAATCTTTCCTACATAAATTAAAAAAAACATATTCAAGGGAAGAATATATTTGGTTTCGTAGCTACATTACTACAAAAACCAGTGAGCAACGTTAGGATATATATGTAGTATTTATATACTTTATAAACAGATTTAATTAAAATATTTTGTCAATGCAATTCTTCGTATATCAGATCGAACTAGTATCTTTAAATAATTTAACCTTTAAAATAATTAGTTTAAAATTAACTTTATCAATAATTCCTTAATAAAATAAATATATTACAAGTGACATTTTCAAGATATTACTTTCAATGAAAAAAGTAATATACTATTTCTCCAGAAATAGTGAAAAAATTTCTTGTACTATTGAAGTAATGATTCTGTGTTATACTCCAGATTGAATGAAAAATAAAATGTTAAAAATCTTTTTTTTCTGCAGTTTATAAAAGGCCAGCAAATATTTAACTTTTCAGTGAAACTTTCGCTTTAAAAGAATTATTACACCTTTGAGTGAATAAAAAAACATTACATAATTTAAAAGAAACGATTGCGTTTTATATTAACTTATTACAAGCGATTACACTTTTATCCAAATTATTTTTCTTTCAAATATTTAGTTTTCTCTTGCTTTATAAAAATTTAAGTGTGAAATTAATGCAAATTTTTTTCAACTTTTTATTGTCTTAAAACAACTGAATAGTTTTTCAGTGAAGTATAATTTTGAATGTAATGATATTATATTTTTTTACCCCCTGAATTTGCTTATTTACTTATTTATTTTTTATACTTCTTATTCTACGATACAGCTTCACATTTATTTAAATATTTTTTTCGCTAAATGAAATTTTTATTATACTCAAAATTATAAAAGAGGCTATATACTGTGAATGAAAAATTCGGGATCAAATTATTGTCTAAAGTACTGCAATTTGATACCTGATGATAACAAAACAGTAGCTATTTTGTCTAGATGAAACAAATGAAGTTTATTTAATTTTAATAAAGTGAGTTATCCGAAAAAACCATTCTAACTATGAAAAGCATTAGCATATATTATGAATAAAGTAGAAAATACCATAATTTTACTTGTTTCAGAAGCGATTGAAGTTTCTGAAAAAAAATCTTAAAATGTGCAATAAAAAGTATTTAATGACTTGTCAAAAGTTATAAATTTATATATATATACAGATAAGTATTGCATAATTCATTAAATTAATTTAATTCGATTTATTAATTTATTTATAAATCAATTATATTCCAGTCTCCTTTTATATTTTATTTTAAAATAAAAAAGTGAAATAAAAGCAATATATTTATACAGAAAACTTAAGTTAAGGAACAAAAATCTAGATAAAAAATAGAGGAACGATTAATAAAGTAAAAGGCATTAAGGCTTTTTCGGAGTAATTATAAAAACGTAACAAACGTCCGATTATTTATGAAAGTAAATTATTTTTACTGCAGGTAAATTTATTGTTTTAAAATACTCATTTACGATTTGATTTCTCTTGAAAAGTCCAAAACAACTTGGTTTGTTTACGACTATAAAACAAAAGTCTGCAAGACTAAAGAAAGAAGAAACATACATGTTTTATTGTAAAAACAAGACGACACAAAAAAGACTTCGAAGTTACCTTCTGCGTAACTCTATAAGAAATAGAGTTCGTGATTGGGAGGATTAGTCTCGGCAATAAAAGTCGACAATTCCTTTTCATCTTTCGGTGAAAGAACTGGAGTGTACATAAAAACTTTTTCCCAGAGAAAATAGTTTGTATGTAGCTCTTGAAGCAGGCAGAAAAAAACAGTTTTTTTGAAATGAAAGATGTGAAGATAAATAAAAATTTCTGGCAGCACAAATTTTCTATGGCCCTCTGGGAATTCTTACTGGCACCTTGTCATCCTCCTTAATTTTCAGCCATTTGTCATGACGCCTGGGAGAATCAAAGAATATTCTGGAACGAAATGTATTTTTGAGTGAGATGAGAATATAACTATAAAAAAGCACTAAAAAAATGCGATTTCACTTGTTGACAACAAATTTATATTCTTCTTCATTTCGCCTTTGTTTCCCCCAGCGCTTGCTTTTAAATATATGTCAGCTGGCGTGTTTTAAATATTCATTTATGCTCTTTTTCCCAAAAAAATGACTAGAATGATTACTTTTAAAATTGTTACCTCAAATTTAAAAAAGTATGAGCAATGATGTTTCTTATTCAGCAATTAAATATTATATAAAAAATAAATGCATTGTAAGTACAGCAATTTTTGATGTTTAGGTAATTTGAATGCAATTTTTAATACAGAACTCTGTAGTTATTGTGCAAAAGTTATAGAGAGCTGAGAAAATAGCATTCGCTTGAAAGAATTATTGCAAATATAATATTAAAATTTGCTAAGTTTTAAGTTAAAAGTTTTTGCAATGGAGCTATAAATTGATTCGAAATCTCATGTAAATATGAGTTATCAGTAAACAAACAAACGAAAAACGAATTAATAAATGCATAAAACTTTAACGGTTAAAAAGTATGCAAAACCTCTGACTACACGTACAGTAAAAAATGTACAAAAATGGTAGCAGCTTTACACCAAACATTTTTATAGTGTAATTAAATTTATAGTTTAAATCATATACGTCCTCGTAAATAAATCTCACTATTTTTGCAGATCAGAATTTTTGGAATTTCTTTCATAAAAATCAGTGATTCTTGAAGATATATGACTTTTTTTAAATATTTAATAAAATTGCTTCTTCTTTCACGTGTCACCTCATTGCTTTCTGAAAACTTTTATCTGGTTTTAAAATAATTTACTCGTATGGCAGGAAAATAAAACGGTTAGAGCACTTGCTTGACTAGCAGTTCTTCCAGGAGGGGGATCAATTTTTGGCTAATATGTGATGCTAATACGTTCAATTTATCTAAAAGAGTTGCATGAAACAGCAAAAAAATCACTCCAAATCTTTTCATGAAATGCGTAACATCAAACAAATTATAATTGTAATCAAATCTTCAGTTTAACAAAATTTTAATTTAAGGAATTTACCAAGAAACGTTTTTTCCGAAAACGAAAAGAGTTTCGTGAATTGTAATATAGTTACTGGTATTTACTACTTTAAAGACGTATTTAATAAGTTTTAAAGTCTCAAAATGAAATTGTCTCAAAAACTATAAACTTGGCTAATCAATCTTAATTTCGACTTTTGTTTAAATTTTTCAGACCCTCTGCTCTCTACCACCCACAATAATTCAGGATTTGCATGCAATTTTTGGGTCTTGCTCATCTTTCGTGTGTTTTTCCTTTTTTTCGAACGTGAACACTTTCAAATGTAGAAAAAAAACTACAAAAAACGAACAATATGCACTGAAAACATTTTTCCCTTTGAACTATATTTAAGGAACTCAAATCTATTTCCCTTACATTTAAAAATATTTAAAAGCAATATTTCTCTGTCATCACAACAATTTTAGTAAATTCAAACATGAAATACAGCTTTTACGCGAAGTTAGACTTTTATTCTAAAATTACGGTAATGTAACCGGTTGCAGTCTGTCCAGCCGATTAACCCTAAAGTTTATGTTTAAGAACATTTCTTTGCTTACTGTTTTAAAACCGTTAACAACTGGTACTGTTATGAAACCGTGAGTGCTAATCTATACGGTTTTTTAACCATTTATAACCAGTATAGTTTCTGAACCATAAGAATAAAAATTACAAAGGCATCGGAGCTCTATGGGTATTACGTCATTTATTCATGAATGAAAGTTTCGTATTCTATTAGTTAAGGGTCACCAATCGAAGATTGCAGGATACTAGTAACGCTTCATATATTGAAGAAATTGACAAAATATCGTGGTAACAAGCAAGAATTGCAACCCTTGTTTAGCCGGTCAAGAGATTGAACAATTAGCTTTTTCAGCTACTGTGTGTACCCTGCTGCATGAATCAAAATGCCTTCATAAGGTGGGCCTAATTCGCACGCATTGAATTCTGGTTGTTAAATCGTATTAGATAAAAAAAATCAAGAAACATTTTTTTCTCGCACTTAACAGCTTGAATTGGAGTATTATTTTGTATGGAAAATCTAACTGTTTTGGTAGAATATGGTATAATAACAAATATAAATTTCTATTTAACCATTTTTGCCGAAACATTTTTAACAGTGCAGTATTTCGTTTCTTATTAAATAAATAGTAATTTTCCCGTTTTCTATTTCTCTTTGAAAACACAAAATGTTTTCTCCTCATATTTAATGAACTAATAAATAATAATATTAATACCAACTATAAAATAGTAAAAAATAAATTATTAAAGCAATAAAAACATTTCAAATTACGGCTGTTCTGTCTTATAATCAGTGATTTAAAAATTTAACAGCTAGGTTGAAAATTTAACTTACGACATCAGCTTATTGTCATGAATTTAATTTTATTAAGAAATAATATGTTAACTAATATTAAAGCAGGATTGTCTGATAGAATAAAAACGAAAAACAAATTGAAACTTTTAATTTCCTAAATAGGTGAATTTGGAGTTTTAAAGATTACAAGTTCTATTATAATATGTACAAATTTATTTATTTAAAAGAACTTCGAACGATTGTAGCCGCGTTCATAAATTTTATTAATATTCTGCTATTGAAATTTAATATCTCTCTATCTTTTTTGAGTAATGAAGATTTATGTTACTTGCATATCAAAGATTAGTTCATAGATTCAAAGATTAGTTCATTAGATTTTCTTTATCTCGCAAAAAAGAAAATAGGCACAATTCATAGAATGTTTATGATGTGTATGGATTAGAATTTAGTAAAAAAAGAGCCAACATTTTACACCGTTTATATTTCAGTAAATAATCATTTTAGCAACAGTAATTAATTTTGAAAATGAAAAACATTTATTAGAATAGCATATTATAATTCATCTTCATATAATTCCAATTTAAACAAAATTACAAATCACTTCATCCCAGTTTTCTTCTATTTCTAAGTTAGTCAGAAAACAATATATGTATATACTTAACAACGTCCCACTCAAATTTATTGATAAAATTTAGAAAGTTATGGACAAGTAACAACCAGAAAATTTTATAACAGGAATTCCGTTCTGTTTACTTCCATTAGGTTCGCAAAGAACTTAGAAATTACAATAAAAAAATTGCAGAATAAGTAAATTAACTTACAGCTAGCGAAGAAGACGAAATACGAAATTAATCCAATAGATCAAATTGACAATAAAATAAAAAAGAAATGATTGCTAAGTAAATGACTATTAAATTGAAATAAAGAGAAAAATGTACAAAGTAAAAAATTCCCGTTTTTTCATATCTTCCACCATCTAGTGGTTTAATATAATCTGTTTTGTTGACACTACAGTTTCTTACCCTAATCATAAAAGGACTAAAACCATCAGTTAAAATTCTAAATTTTTCCATACAATTTTGCTTCCCGTACAATAACTTTCCCTATTCGGAAATCATGTTATCATAATTTTTAGTACCTGCTCTATTTTCATAAAGATGACCCAGTTTAAAGATTTTTTCTGATTGAATATTATTTTTAAATGCAAGAGTTTTAAGGAAAAAATAGTTTCAGATTTTCCGTCATTATAAAACTCTAGAGCCGTGGCTCAGGCTGAGGAAGGAAATTGCTCACCTCAGGTTAGAGTCACAGTGCAGTTAGAATATCCATATCTGGTTACAAGTATAGAATTACATAGGAACTTTCAAAAATCTATAATGACTACGCAATTTTTTCGTAATAATTTAATTAGTAGTGAGAAAATAACTTTTTCCAGTATGACAAGAAAAAAAAAAGAATTTGAGGTTGTGGATATATTTTGCAAATCTGACGTTTTTGCACATCCTGCAAAGCTGCCAATTAAGAGCCATTAATTTCTCTGGATATTTCTTACAATGCTTGACGAACAATATCGCATACATCAATACATTGCTCTTGAAAGAACGGTATATTTATTCAGAAAACGATACTATCGTGTCTAATTTCGTAATTGAAAATAAAGTCTGTTCAAACTGATTAGCAATATTTGACTCTGGAATAACTAATATTAGCAGGTCAGTGCATTGAAAATTTGATAACCAGATCAAAAGGTGGTAGAAAAGCATTTTTTTAAAAATTTTGCTAATAATATTTTTGATTAAATATGTATTTTTAACACCTCAACTTACTTTTTACTTTTCTATAATAGATACTATATTAATAGCTTATTACATATTTTGATTTGATAAATTATTGATAGAAACATAAAAGTCTTTGCTACTTTGAAAAAAATATATTCGTTGATTGATTTTTATTTTATTTTGTAGCACTTCGAGGAGCTTCCAATCTTCCAGTTATGGTATACATACATGGAGAATCTTACGAATGGAATGCGGGCAATCCATATGATGGAAGAGTTCTGGCAAGCTTTGGAAATGTCATTGTTGTCACAATCAATTACAGGCTTGGAATTTTAGGTATTGTCTTATCTAGATATAATATCCATATGGTCGTTTTTTATACATTTAATTCATGAACGATATAATAATTCTCTTTTCACAAGGTTTATTTCTGGAGAGAAATAAATGAATAAATTAAAAATTTATGAATGGAGAAGAACAAATTAAAATTATTTAAATAGGATTTTTGTCATAAGACGAAGTCATATAAATATTTTTAGTAAAAGTAAATAAATGTTTAGTATATTAATAAAAATAAATAAATATCTTTTTTTGCTGTCAGACTTGTTTTATTTGTTGAATTTATACTTCATCTTAATTATTATAACTAGATATATTATATATGTATATATACATAGGTTTGGTTTTTGTAATAATTTGATAATTTTATATTTCACAATGATGTAACTATATTTCTTTTTCCTAATAATTTTAAATCAGGGCTCCTTTCTGGAAATAAATAAAACGTGTTTTATTTGAATGCGTTTTCATGTCTAGAGTTAAATAAATAAAAATTAATGATTAGATACAAATGAAATTATCAAAATGAGATTTTTAAGTTATTTATTTATTTATATAAATNGCGCTCTACTGTATGTATATATATATATATATATATATACCAGGGACTATTCTCCTTTTACATATTATGCCTTTGTACATATTATACTAAATTTTTCAGAACTTAAGACTTTTGATAATTTTTTAATTTTTCAATTGCGCAAAAAAAAATTGCGATTTTCTTACGAAATTAATTGTTTTTGGGTTAAATGTCATAAAGTAATTTTTAATTTGACCTCAAGATATTTAATATTCTGTCTGATGCTAAGACACTTAAGACCTAGGAATTAATGAGTTCCAAAAATTTTTAATAAGAGAAAATCTTTTAAAAGAAAGTTAAAAACGTAATTAAATTATTATCAAGCATATTATGACATTGAAAAATTTTCAACGCTGAAGATTAAATTCAATCTGTTGTAAATGGCAAATTGAGTGTTTGTATAGGAATCATATTATTCATTGATAAAATTGGCTTTCTATTCATGAATAAGTAGTTTTATACAAAAATAGACAAATAAATTAGCTGTTATCTTCACCACATAACTTACTACTACGCATCTCATAGTTGAATGCTGAGTAATTTTTCATGTTAACTTTAGTTGTTCTTAGAGTTAGTCATATAAATATAGTTTATATAACACACAATATGATTTTAATAAACAGTATTTATTAATTCCTTCAATTATATAAAAGCGTAATTTAAGTTAGAGAAAATCCTTTCACTACTTTTTATAAATATAGATTGATTCATGAAAGCATACTTTACGCAAAATATGTAATGGTCAAAAAATTTTAACATCACAAACGCTTTATTTCTTTCATTTATTACCAAAATGTATTCCATTCTTATTGTTTAATTAAATTATGAAATTATTTATTCTTTCAAATTATTTAATGAAATTAAGAATTTTGCTGTTGCCATCGGCTAAGATACAATTCACGAGGTTACTTAAAAGATTTATTTTATGTAGACAATGAGATTTAAATGTATTTATATTAGAGTAATAACTTAATAAAAAAATTGTTTATAAAAGTTAATCTTATTTTTGAAATTAAAAACATTTTTAATGCAATTCCAAAATGATTAAATATATTATGTTATTGGATAATAAGATTTAAAAAGCATTTACGTAAAACAATTACGTAATTACGATTTAGTTTTTATAAAATGTTATTTTAATTTTAAAATCAAATCCTGTTTTATCATGAACACTTTCATTATTATTCCTTATTTTATAAAATAATGAGATTTAATATACATTTATATAAGAGCAGTACCGCATTAATTAGAATTTACGTGGGTAAAATATGGATAAATTAGCCACCAGAATGAGTTTAAAATTAGTCTCTTGTTTACCTCTATCGTTCTTAAGACTAATGAGTCTACGGAAAGCTCAAGAAACAATCTAGTTAGCTCGAAATATGCTCTTTTATCCACTGACAAAAAAAATGACCGAAATTGTAAAATTTATCGTATTTTTAGTTTTATTGGAACACTAAAAATTTCGATTGTTTTTTATAAAAGTGCTTTGGTTTTGATTTTGGAAAAATTATCAATAAAATATGGTTGTATTACTCGTAATAAAACTTAGTAAATGTGATAATTTTATTATGATACTTCAGAGAACGGTATAGAAAATATTTATGCTGTTAAATTAGCTCTTCTGTTTCGTATTTTTCACTAAATGTGTTGTAATAAGAACTATAATAAGAACTATAATTTAAAAATCCAGAAATTCCAACAAATCATTACCAAATGAATGGTTTAAATATCGTATGTTGTTTATATTCTGTAAACCAGAATTATGTATTTTTATTTGAAATGGCTTTGTCACACAGTGCTATGAATTTACCAGATTCTTTTTCTCCGTGTACCTATCATAAAGTTTAAAATCAATTGATGTATATTAATTATAAACATTCGGTGTAATAAATGTAAAAAAAAACTATTTAAAAGTAGCATTTTAGATAGATTTTTTCCCAAACATTAATAATCAACAAATAAATGTTCTTTAATTTATTTATTACAAGCAGATTATTGATATAAAATAAATGTGCATGATATTATATTTAAACTAATATATAAATTTTTCAGGAACGTCAAAATTCAAATTTCTACTAAGGAATGAAATATGATAAATAAGCAAATACTATTGATAAATATCATATATAGCATCAGAATAAAAAAGGAAGAAGAATTGAAGGTTCAAAAAACAAGAAAATAGACAGAATGATATGAATTATTTATTTTTCTGCTGTCTTTCTCAATTTAAACATTCATACATACGATGATTATATTTAAACTGACAGTTGGCAGATTTGAACAAAAAAATACTCGTTGCATCTACTAACGCAAAACAGAAATTTTAAAAATAAAGTAACTTAAAGTAACATTTTGAATGAAATATTTTAGCTATAAAAGCATTAAAAATAAACATAGAACTATTTTAGGAAGGTAATAACGTGCTTAATGTACAGGAATGATTGATCACAAGCCTAAAGAATGGTTAAAAAAACACACACATTGTCATTTAACGTTATAAAATTTTTACAGAGGTAAATGTCATATTTTCACTTGGGAATGAAAAATGATGAAAAATAGAATAACTGAGCATATTGATCGAAAAGAATATCTTTTTATGTTTTGACATATCTATCTGAAGATTTAATATAATAAATAGAAGCATGCCGTAACTGCCGAATTACCCTGTCATGATAACAATTGTCTTTTTTTTCCAGTTTTGTCATAATGTTCCGGGTAGCAAACTCTGGTTAGTCAGAAAAAAATATCCAGTATAAAATATCGTTTTTTCTTCCTCGCATGATTCATCAGCTTTTATTGAAAATATTAAATGATTTCCAGTCAGGAAATAGTTAAGTTAATTATCCATCGCTATAACACAGGACAATTTCTAAAGCTTTTTCGAATTATTGATTTGCATAATAAGCATGTAAATCAAAACAAAGCAAAATTGCGCACTAAAAAAGTAGTTTTCATTTTAGAGTTTGTTCTTGAAATAAGAGTTTTGGTGATAAACAGTAGACAAACACAAACGAAAACGAATTCGTAAAGAAAATTAGGAGTTTTCACGAACCTCATTTGTGACCCTTCAACTAAGGACTGAAAAACAACTTACTTAATTCAATCTTTGAGAATATTTAGAGCTATTTCGAGTCAAAAATTAATTATGGAAATATATTTAATTGTCAATTGTTTTTTAATGTGTTGTTTTTGAAATCTTTTAATTTTAATTAAAAACTAAACTCAGTGGCACAACAGTCCATTGAGGGCCAAGGTCTACTGTGCCCATCTCAGTTTTCTTCACCTTGGGCTCTGGGGTGCATCAGCAGAAGCTCCGGTTAGGTGGTCAGCCGAACACGGAACCCCCAGCGTTTAGTTCCCAAGCATGCTTGGTACTCATTTATCGACCCACTGAAGGGATGAAAGGCTGTTTTAATTTTAATAAAAATGTTTATTTAATATATTTTATTCAGCAACAATTTTACTCGATACAGAATAGATCTTTTTTCAAAATATTTGACTGTAGCTTATAAGAAACAGCTATCGTTATATTTAGTAGTTAAAACATACTGATTTTAATTGATAAAGTACGTAGAAATTAGTAACTAAATACATAAATGGTATCGTATTATGTAATCAAAACATGTGTTTCTGAGAAATTAAATATCTAATAAATAATAATTAATTGTGAATTTTTAAATTTTAAACTCTAGGGTTAAAAACAAAGTCTTACCTATCAGAAGTTCCCGTATTTAAACTTTTCAAACTTAAAATTCCTTAATTTAGTGATGTTCTTAAATAGATTGTAAAACTTCAGAAATATTAAATGTCTGTAAAATGCGTTGATTATTGAAAACCTTTAAACCATTTAATCTCATTATTGTTTTAGAAAACTATTTTCACAATTTGCTTTATTTATATTTTTAATGCATTTAAATTTGAAACTAAATATTTACTGAAACATGCATTGAACCAATTTTTATACATTTTTGGTATCAATTACTGGTGTAGCGTTTTATTTAGATTAGCAAAACAATGTTTATTATTTGCTAATATTTTACGTTTCTTAACTAATAGTTTATACATGAAATTAAGACTGATTAAAGAATATGCCAAGAAAATAACGAAGAAGCTTTTAGTTTGAAACAGCAAATAAAAACAATTAGATGAATTTGGAAAATCAGTATTCAAAGGAGGCAAGAAGGAAAAGCAAGAAAGTTAATAAGTTTGTTTAAAAACGGTTAGCTTCAGCAAATTAGCTGTCAATTGATGAATTATGATTTTATTTTTCATCCGCTTATCTTTTTAATTTTTTTTTTATGACGGATATAAATCGAAAATCTTGACGGAGTGTCAACTAAAATATTTATGCTCCTTACAAAACATGTTTGTAACTAACTACATGTTATTACATATTCAATATTTTATATGAAATAATCTAAACCAAAAAATATTTCTAATTAATCCACTACATTTAATTGTTTTCGTGTTCTTATATGACAATTCCTTTGCAAAAATGTAAGGTATTTTTGAGGCTGTTTCAAAATCAACAGTTTTAAAAAAATCCACCTGATTTAGAAAATGAGGTTACATTTTGTACCAAAAATAACCTCATTGATAAATCTTAATTTCAACCTCAATTACACCTCACAAAATCATCCTTACATATAACCTAGGTAATACTTTTAGTTGAGATTGGTTGAAATTATTCACACCTCAAATATACCTATTCAGTTGAAGTGTAGAAAAATGGTTTGTACACCTCAAAAATATAACCTCTCTAAACTGGTTGCTTACAAGTATTTTCAAAAACCTCTGAACAACGTCAAGTGTGAATAGGACACTTCATACACCTTCATTAAACACATTGAGAAGTTTATTATTTAAGATTGCTTTTGAAGTCAACTTCAAATAAACCTTCAATCAACCTTGACACCTCAAATTACCTTAAATTTTTGTAAGGATTATTTCACATGAAATGTTATGTCATATTCAACATTATGTATATAAAATATTTTGCATTAAAAATATTGTGCATCAATTCATTACATTTCTTGTTTTCTTCAGATATATATGAAGCAAAAATTTTAAAATATGTTAATTCTACTTATATTTCACTTGAAATTAAGTTTATTACTATACAAATTGTATAAAAAAAATACTTTGAAACCAATACACAGGCATTATAGCTACCGAATACTGTTTCGCGAATTTTTCAACTTCAAATAAACCTTCAATCCACCTTGACACATATTACCTTAAATATTTGTAAGGATTATTTCACATGAAAATGTCATATTCAACATTATGTATATCAAATATTTTGCATTAAAAATATTTTGAATCAATTCATTACATTTCTTGTTTTCTTGAAGATATATCTGAAACAAAAATTTTAAAATATGTTAATTCTACTTATATTTTACTTGAAATTAAGTTTATTACTATACAAATTAAAAAAAAAATGCTTCGAAACCAATACGCAGGCATTATTGCTACCGAATACTGTTTCGCGAATTTTACTATCATAATATTTACTTGTTTGTCCAGGACTTGAATTTCATTTTATCGGAAAATGTGAATAAAGTTTATTGCTTTATCTGCGTTTAAAGAAGTGAGACAAAATGAATATGTTTGTTTCCCTCTGACAGGCTTCCTGCCAGCCGTGGATCGATCTGCCCGAGGCAACTATGGTCTCATGGATCAGGTGGCGGCATTGCACTGGATTCAAGACAACATCCGGGAGTTCGGCGGTGACCCTGCCAATGTTACGATATTCGGACAAGGCTATGGAGCAGCTTGTGTTAACCTCCTTATGCTTTCGCCAATGGCTAAAGGTATAGAATTGTACAGCATTAAGTCTACTTTTCTATAAATAGATATGAGAGAAATCAATTTATGCTCATTAGTCCACATTACGAATGTACGTAGAGGCAAGGTCTGTTGTTATTATAATCATTAATCGAATGCTTTTAGTTTGGTAATGTTTGTTAAAACACTTTTATTTGTTTAATTGTGGACGCAGAGCACACAAATTAAAAACGAGTACAGAAATTTAGAGATTAGTTAAACCTATTAAGAATATTCTTAAATATGCCTAACTAAATAGACTTTTAAAAAGAAATTTATGTATTCTAACTCTTTAATATATGGATTTAGACGCAAAATTTTTTATTTAATTTCGTGTTACGCATAAAAAGAAAAATTCTAATCCCAATGCTTTTTAATGTAATAAATATATTCCTGAATATATATTGGTATAGAAACTTTTTCGTTCAAAAAAATTCCATTCTTTCTGCTTCTAAAATATGAGGCTATAAACAATTAAATTTGAATTGTATAATTAAATGTGCTGTTATTGGTAAAAAAAGAATTTAAAATCAAAATTAGAGTTTTTTTTCTCTATTAATTTCATTCCTTGATAATATTTTCGTATATTTTTAAATACGTTTTAGTATACTCAAAGAAATATGATAAAAGCATACTAGAAAAAAATTTTTCTCTTATTGTTACTTAGAAAAGGTAACTAAGATCAATATGCAAAACTCCTTTTTCTAACTAATTACACATTTTTAAATAAAAAACTTCCACTTAAGAAATCTGTATTGAAGTTTTTAAATTTAATTGTCAGAAATATTATTTAAATGGAATTTATCTTCTATAAAGTATTTTGATGAATCAATATTACATGTTATACTGTGAGATAGCTCAGATTCTGGATATAAACCATTAAATGTTTAAATGCGGAATTAAGAATTGAGAGAATATTTTATCGTTAAAATTAGAGACACCATATTAACCGTTTATACGGCCCATGTTAACTGTTATGCCGAATTAGAAAAGGGGGAACTAATAACTTGAAAATTAACTACTGAAGTGTCACTAAAGACAATAAAATAAAAATAATTGGGCTAAAATATTTTAAGTGCATTTTCATTTTTTGAAACATTGGAGTTTGGCAGGAGCCTTTTTTTTTCTAAGGATGGGTGCGATTGCTTCAGCTGCATTCCAGGTCACGTTTTCGGTCGGAACGAAACGGTATCCAATTAGAAAACCATGAAAGTGTAAAATATCATTTTAGGAAAAACATAAAAATTTTAAAGTTTTTTTTTTCAGAAAATAATTATATATTGACAAGAAATTTTAAAAATTTATTTTCAATAGTTTCTAAAGTACGTTAAGAGAAAAAAAATTCATACTTCCATGACATTTTTGTAAAATTGCTTCCAGCTTTTTCAATTATGTTGGCTCATCAAATTTCACTTTCTTATTCGATTTTATAATTTATTTACACTTTCACTTATTTAGCCTATTATTTTCGCTTCTCAAATGGGATTTAATTTCCACTTCATCTTTCGCAACAATATTTTTACAAAACAATATTCTAAAGACATAGAATGGCATAACAGGTTTAAAGTTATTTTCCTACAAATTAAATTTCTGATTTATCAGGATATATTCTACAAATAGATCTTTCAAATCTGAATACGAAAATCATTTTTACATGGCCATTGTCTGTTGTATTGTTATGCATTTCTTTGACACGGGGGAAAGAGAAGGCACATTTTAACAATGAGACAAATAAAGAAAGGACTTATATATACTTATATTTATCTTACTCTTTAACAACAAATTTATCACGAAGTAAAATAAATCATAAGAATCAGAAAGGAAAACCTATCAATAGTAAGATTCTGAATAATACCATTGCTGGGAGCACATAGAAAAATTCCTTTGATGACAAAGTTTAAATATCATCGTGAAAAAAAAATAAAAAAGTAGTACAGTCCCCTGAAAGCCTTCTCCCTGTGAAAAAGAATTCCTCTTCACTAGAAAATTTTTTAAATTAACTAGAAAAACATTGAGTATGAAAAAGTACATATCTCGCTATTTTCTAAGTTTAATTTTCTCTGTCATTCTGTTATCAACCAGTAGCATGTGCATGCAAAAGAACCATGTTGAACCCAAACGTGTAAATCAAGCATTTTTCCATTCAAAAATCATTATTTATCTTGAATAAGTGTCATTACACCAATAGAATAAAATGCACTCAGTACAACCAAATTTATCACCTGAGATCTAAAATTGGAACTCTTTAAATGCCAATTATTCACGATTGGAACATTAGGTTTTTTTATCAAGAAAATACCTGCGATATCGCTTTGAAATTGTGTGGGGACATTTGCGATTATATCAGTCGTATGCTGTGATAATGTTTTAGTGTAAACAAAAACACTTTTTAAGCTATGAAAGATTTTTGCTCAAAAATGATGAAACATTTTAAAAGGTACATTGAGAAAGGTCAGTTTAGCATTATTGGTATATGGCATCACGACTCTCCTTATGCTAAAATTTTAAAATATAATTAAAAATTAAATAAATAAAATGCCTAACCGTAAGGTATATTATCCCTTTAAAAGCTTTTAATACTGTAGTAGCATTACAAAAATTGGATTTTCGGTAAATTACTTTGCAAGCAAGACAAAAGTTCATTAAAAAAAATAATAAAAAATTGAATAATTATGGAAACGGAATCAAATTAATTGCAAAAGAAAAACTGCATTTTCTGAATTTCAAATGAATAATTCAATGTATATAATATTATTTGCTCTTTAAAGTATGTTTCAATTTAGGAACTTTGGCATAGGAGCGGCATATAAATGGCTGAAAGATATTAGAAATGATGTATTTTACAACTGCCTAAAAAATTGAAACACGCTTAATTAAAAGGCACTATAAACTTTGTTTCTCCCATGTTCTTACTGCGTAAAATAAATCGATTTTTATGAATTGAAGTTTAAAATATCAATAGAAATTGTAAAAAAAAAAATTACAAGTAATTTAATTTAGTATATATAAATTCCCTAAAAATTTAATGTGACAGTTGATAATCCACATCGTCATAGAAATCACAATAAGAATGCGTTCAATTTAGTCTGATTTCATGATTCGAAATCTCACGTTTCAACTCTAACCAAATGAAATCATTATTTCATTTGAGACTACTATCGCTTACTTAAAAAATGTAAATTAAAAGAGACTATTTAGATATTTAATAAGCATAATATTCAAAATAATAATAACTCCTATTATCTGAAAGATGATAATGAGCCTCATTTTCTTTGCCTCTTCGTTTAAAATGTTTGCTTCTGATTGCATGTCTTAAAGGGTGTAGAAGGCTTTCGTTCACTTCAGTGAGATGTATGATTTCAGTTTCCTTAACAAGTAGATTTTTAGGAGGTATGGTTGTTAATCATATGGTCAACCTCCTACGTGGAGAGCCAGGGTGTTACTTTTAATCTAATGCCTCCCCAGAAGAATTTATCTCCTTAGAAAAGCAAAGCAGGAACCAATTGATCTGGAAATTGAAAAACGTAAATGGAAAGGGATTGGTCATGATATACGTAAATCTGAAAATTTAAAGTAAAGCAAGTACATGATCGGTGCCCTCAGGATAATAGAAAAAGAGGAAAAGACTTAAAATTATTTGGTGCAAGACAATTGCAAGCGAATTTAAGGCAATAAGAATAACCTGGAGAGAATCAAAATATCTGGAAACAAATAGAGTGCGACGAAAAGCTATGATACAAGCTCTATACTTCAATTCGGAGTAAGAAGGAATATGTATGTATGTATTATCTGAAGTGCTAAAAGTATATAATAAGTAAAAAGCAGATTATAATTTTTTTTATTCAGAAGTAAATATTTTTCATTGAAGATTCTGTTAATAAAATACCTAATTATTCTGATTTACTATCTGTGAGTTTATACGTTAATCATAACGAAAATATTATTTTACTATTATAATTACTATTATCGCCTGAATTTAAAACTAAACAATTATATTTGGAAAAACAATTCACTAAAAAAACAGATTGTGTGACGCAATAAGAGAAATATATGAGTAGAAAGTAATTTTAAACATTAATAAAACTTATATCATCATAGCAGTTTAATTGGGAAACGACTTTTTATCTGTTTTGAATTCTTTTCTTCCTTTTTATACTTTCAAGACTTTTGATGTAGACGTAAATATTTATGTCTGGTAACATCTGATATCTCTTCTCCATTCCGTTTGAAACCGACTGAGGAGCTAGCTTATAAAACTAAGTTTTCCAGAGTGATAAATGAATTTTCCTCCAATAAATTACTAATTGTTATTAATTGAAACAAAAAATGGCTAAAGAAGTACTTGAAATTGCAATAACTTTTGTGTGAAATAAAATTTAAAAAAAAAACGCTTTAAGTTTACAAATAGAAATTTCTTTTTCTATCACGTCAAATTTCAACTCTGCAGTTGCATTCCTGTTAGTTTTAGAGCAACCCGCATGGCATTCTTAACTAAACAGTTAATAAATTTTAAATATTGATTATCCAATGTTGAATTTTTCATTTCATCACAATCCTTGCACATTTTTCAAAGCATTTTCTTCATCTCAAGCTTTCAAGTCTTGTTGCTTTTACGTAGAAAACAAAATACCAGAAACAATTGCGCCTGCCTCGGTTTATTAAACCTTAAATATATCAATCTAAAATTACAGTTTTAAAACAAAACTCGCTTTTAAAATTTCATAGGAATTATGATCATGGAAAAATGAATAATATCCGTGAAACTATTGAATTGGATTTGTACAACAGAGAAAGAAAGAATATTAATTATTTTACTACACAAAAGAAACATTTCAAAAATTTATGAAGTTAACTTTTATATCGGTAAAGACGATACTAGTTTGCAAGGAAAATAAAACTGAAATATACAAAAAATCTAATTATACAGTTTCTTTTGAAATAAGACTTTTATAAATTATAATAGTTCGAAAACATAATAGCCGGCAGCTGTTACTTAAATTCGTTAAACAGTGAAAATATATTATTATATAAATGTAATTCCACAATGTTTTAAATTTTTAGAGAAATGATTTTGCTTGTTAAACTAAATAACCGAATTTTAAGGGGAATTTAACGAACCTATGTATTTAAAAGTCTCTAAGCAAGTGTATTTCAACTAACAATGAGTAATTGGAAGGAACTATTATTTGAAAATAGTGAAAAGTAAAAAAATTTGTAATATAACCTGAACTATATACGCAATTAGCATATTTTGACTTTAGCAAGTTAAATTTGTTAAAATATAAAATTTTGTTTAAAATTTTTGTTTTATAATTAAAATTATTTTGCCAGGGCAAATTTTATTTTAAATAACAGTAAACTGCTTTTGACTTCTTATTAACGTTAAATATTTGAATACTTATCACAATTTATCTCAACTCTAATAAGTTAAAAAAAATTAAATTCATAAAAAAATAAACTTGAGATAAATTAAATGAATGAAAAATGTAGAAAAAAATAAAATTTTGTTTTCTTAAATTACCCATTTAATTAACTGCATCCCCGAAGATCAGGCACGTGTTCAGCATTATTAAGAAATCTTTTTTTCAGGGGAATTTAAAAGGAAATCGTGACCCGAAATTTTTATTTTGATAAGGAAATGACTACTTATAATTCTTTTTATTTTTTAATTACTCTCGTTAACTTTGATTGATATATTTACGCAATGACTAATTAAAACGATAAAATGCTTATTTTTATGGCAACAGTAATTGCCTTCCTTTTCAATAAACAGAAATTAACTTTGGAATCATTGGCGAAACGTAATTATTTGTGCAAATATTTTTTGCATTCTGATGAACATACTTTAAAGATGTAAATAAGCTCCTTAACTAAGTAATTATGTTTATGGGGTTTGAATTTGAGAAAATTTTAATTCATTGTGCTGAAAATGGATGTAAAATAATAGTGGTATGATAAATAAAAACGCTATTTAATTTACGTAGACATATTTTTTATCTATCTATTTATCAATCTATCTATTCAGTTATTGAGCTTGTGTTTAAGGTTGCGTTAACTTTGGTACATTTAAATTTATGTAATGATTGTTTTCATTGTTAAAACACTATTTATCAACTATTCAACCAAATAGGAAGAACTTGTTAAAATTGAAACATAAATACAGGCAAGTTTTATGCAGTTATCAAAAGTATGGATTTCAAATAGGGTACTGACATATATATATATATATATGGAGAGCCNTAATAGAGAAAAAGAATCGTCCGCATGCGAGAGTTGTTCGTTTACGGGAAGGGTACGCTAATTAAGATGTTAAAAGCCGTAAATTGTTTTGTTAGAATAAATGCGATGGCATGGAAATAAATAAATAATCTATAATAACTACTTACAATGGTATTTTGTGATGTACTTTCTTCAATATAAAAAGAATATATGAAAAAGTTTGATATTTACACATAATTCTAAGTGTAGCTACAGAGAAATGAATATGTTTTCTTATTAACACTGACATTCAAGTTAGTTACACGAAACCAAATAGGCTCTGTTGGTTCTACATCACTTTCTCGGTGAGTTTAATCATTAGGTATGTAACCCTAACACCTCCCCATCACATGGTAGGAAACGTAATAATACATCCTTGAAGATAAATTTTCCCCGATGCATAGAAAAAAAGAAAGCATCAATGCATACCTGTAAGGCACGATGCTCTATGAAGTTGTTATATTTAAAATGTTTCCTTTACATGAACATCTCGATGACTATTTCTGTTCACTTTTTTCTTTTAACCCGACCGTGTTAAATACAGTCTTCAAATTGACAAGTATTAAGAAATTTTGGTGGGGGGGAAGATGAATGATCTCTGTAGTGGGAAGATGATCTCTGTAGTGGGGAAGATGAATTGCGAGCAATTAATGCGTTACTTCAGCGTGTGGTTCATATCCAGTATCATCCAGATGAAAAGATCAAATGAAGCCACCGTCAGAAAAATATTTCAGACATGGCCAGTATTCACATGAAAAGTACCATTTTCATTCCTTTCTTTTCAAAGATAGAGGATGGTGACAGGAGAATGATTGATTCTTTAGTAGTGAAATAGTTTTACAACTTAGCAATGTTATGTATGTTAAGTGAAATCTCTTTATTTTGTTTATGAAATATGTATTTTCTGTAAAATAATCTTATTAAAGAATGCATAATCCTTTGCATCACATGAATGACAAATAATATATTAAAAAGAAACAACTTAAAAATAATCCAAAAAATAAAATTAAATTTTGTTATGCAATGTATATATTGCATAACGTAATATTGCGAGATATATATTTAATTCCGTTCTCCGATCTAATGTTTCAATGAATAGGTCAGAATAAATTGAACACGTTAAACAAATAATTGAATTTTATAACTTTATCTACGTATTTTATTTATGAAACACTATTTTTTCTGAAGTGTAATAACAAAGATATATAGATTATCAAAACAATTGCACACTTGATACCCGAGCAATTTCTAAAATCTATTTAGCACATATAATCAACGTTTGAAGTTAAGGAAAAATTTGCCAAAAATTATACTATGTTACATAAAGTATACATATTTGTAATGCCATAATAAGCATTACATATTTCCTAGCTTGTAAAATTTCTTTCGTTTTACAGTCAGATAACTAATTAAGCTAATTTTTTTAAATTCATTTTTAGTAAGAGCGAATGAATATATTATATTCTCAATAAATGTAACGGCTAACTTTTTTATCTCAGTGCATAACTAATTATTATTCAATATCACGACAACTGATCATCAAAATCCATTTTTAATCTTTCCTTCATCAACCACATTAAACATTAGGATATACGTTATTAGGTTTACTTGAATTTCCAACGATGATCTTATTGGCTTTAAATCTTCAGCCAAATTTTTTTTGTAGTAATATGATGCAACATGATGTTGATTAAAATGGGTTTGCATTTGGCTGTATACTTTTTCGATAAAACGCCTATAATGGATCTCGCTAGTACTCAGAAATTGCTGATTAAATACCACTTTCATTTTAGCTTTTTACTATGCAGGTGGTGGAAATTCATCTCTCGTTGCCTGTCCTGTTTATATTAGGTTTCTTTTTATTTTCACCTCGAGGTCTGCAACGAAATAAAATTATTTTATGATTTTATACCTGTTTTTCAGCATCTTCCTCAATTTGTCAATCTACACCAAGATCTACCGCATCATTTCACCATTATAATAGTATTATACAAAACACTATATTATTTTTTGTAAATTTATGCAATGTTATTAAAATTTAATCTCATTGTTTTATTTCTATGTTTGAACCTTAAATAATCCCGAGACCTTCCAGGCATACGTACTATAGCTTGCGTACTTTTCAGGTCTATTTCAACGAGCTATTATGCAAAGTGGATCAGCTTTGAGCTCCTGGGCCATAGCACGAGATGCTATTACACATACTAATTACATTGCCCGTGTTTTGGACTGTCCTGCTCAAGATAGCACAGCACTGGTTGAATGCATGCGAAAGAAAAAACTCGAAGACATCATGAGCGTGTACATTCAGGTACCTGATCATTTATCTGGATTCGGTCCAACAGTGGATGGAATTGTTCTTCCTCGCGACCCTGCTGAAATAATGGAAAAAAGTTCTTCACTTTTTACTCAGTATGATCTTATGTTCGGTTCAACCCGAGTGGAATCATATTTTCAGTTTACGGCAATGGAAGAAAAGTTTGGAATAGACAGTGGAAGAAGAGATAGATTGTTGAGAACATTGGTCAGGAATCTTTACACATATCATTTGCAAGAGGTGAGTAAAAGGATTTTTTAGTGCTTAAGTGTCCTACTATAAATGGAATACGATAAGCAAAATATGTCGAGGTGCACAGGTAGATTTTATTCTGCAGTTTGCTTAGTAGTTCGCTAGAACTAGAAAAAATAACGACTCCTACTATTGAATGAAAAAAAAAGTTTATAACAAAACACTTAGAATTTCCACAAAAAAAAAATAGTGTATATACATAATGCTAACTCATTCAATATGATTAGTATGTTGGTATTGCTTTATAATTTAGTAGAATTGCAAATGTTAGTAGCAAGAATTTTAATTTAAACATTATAGTTTTAATCAAAATTGATTAAAATTCAACATGAAAAGCTTGGTATAATTTGACACTTATCAAATATGATCTTTTGCAAATATGATGCTAAGTACGAAAGCAAACGCTCCTTTTGGTAGATATACAAACTTCTACAGACGCAACTGTTTTAACAGCACGGCTGGTTGACTGTTTGTTTTTTTAGAATATTTAAGCATATAATTTCGATTCTTATATCCTATTTTACTTGTATCAACCTAAAAACATTTTGATTTTTTTTTAGTTTTCTCAGCTCAACATAATAATTATTCTCTTACAACAAATAACAAACAATTACAACAAACAATTACGACAAATGTACTAAAGCTACTACCAAACTGAAACTGCATACGATGTTATAGAAGCCTTAGATGTTCTTATTGTACCGGTCTTAGGCTTCAGTGTTTCTTTTGTTAAAGTCAAAAATTATTAGTATAATACTAGCTAAAAATAGATAGAATTAATATAATCCCTTTTGCAAACCTACAGTGCTTTTCTTTAACGATAAACTGATTAAACCTGCTCTGCAAAAACAGTTTTTGAAGTGAATGTTCCAATAGAATTTTTAGGATAATGAAAACAATATTTGGTATTCACTTAGCTTCTTTAATTTGTTTCTTGGCAAATAGTTATTTAAGAGCATTTTTGTAAGTTTTTAATTAAAAAAAAAGGCATTTTCTTTGGAGGAAAAAAGCATAAATACCTATGCATCCAATTGAACGTCAAATACATGAAAAATCTAATGAACGGACAATTCATAAAATAAATCATCTCGTTTATTCTGTCTTGCATTATGCGATTCACTTAAAAGTAGATGAAAAGTAAATAACAACATCAAAACAGGCGAGAAAAAAATTTGCTTCAAATCAATTAATAAAATAGTTAGAAGACTCTATCACAGAAGGACAAAATGAAATTAAAAGTTCTTACAGTTTTTTTAAGATTAATATTATTTTTTTCATATTGATATATATTATGATTGAATACGAGTATATATCCTACTAAGATATTTCAAGTATACTTGCTTAAAGTTTCTTTGGCAATTATATATGCGACAATTATTTATATATATTGACGATTATATATTATTCATACGCAAATTTTGAAATTATACCATGTAATACTCTTTAAGCGATTTTTCGGCAATTTTATTTTTTTATATTTAAGGAATGAAAACATGTTTTGGTCCGCAGCTAAATTAAGTAACATTTTAAAAAATTTTTATCAGCGAAAAAACTAAGTGTATATCATTTAGAAAATCAGATTTTAGCAATAAAAGGGCTGTTGACTTAGTTTCATTAGTTGTATAAAGCGAATTTCATTTCGTTGAAAGGAACTTTTGTTCTTAAGAAATACTACAAGTATTTAATTGCTCAAATGATAATTTTAAATATGTAAATTAACAGTTTCAGAGTATTATTGAATGACACATTTTTTTCACTTTTAAGATTTAAAAGGCAGTTCTTATTTTCAATTCCCTTTCAATTTATAAGTGCTTTAATAAATTGCATATAATAGTGCTCTTTTATAAAATAATTGATAATATTTTAATTTGCCTTGTGTTTTTCTGTCTTATATTATTAATTTCAAAAATATTTACAATATTTTAGATTTAAGTTATCTTTTTTATCCATTTATGAAGAAAACTTTTTTCTTAAATTCCGAAAGCTTAAAATATATATTCTCTTACATGTATTACAACAGCCAAAAAAATTAAATTAGCGTGCAATAATATTGATTTCTTGAACTTTAAATCGATATTTATTATTTGAACTAATAATTTGTTAAGTTACCAAATACGCTATATTGAATTTCATTACCGAAATTCAATTATTAAATTAATTATTATTAAATTTTTTATAGAGTCTTAACATGATAAAAAATGTAGAATTTTTATTGAAACTGTAAATTTCCTTAAAATAAAAACTTTAACTAAACTATCCTTTAACTACTTTAACTTTTCATCCTATTTGATTTACCATTTCTTTCAATTAGATTATGATTATTATATTGAAAAATGCTTTTTAATATTTTATTCTTTGAATTTAAAAAAACAAACTAAAATCTAAATATTACATGATTACAAATTTACAATGACGTTGCAGCAATGTTAAGTTTTATGTTTATTGTGTTATTTTTATTATGTTTGAAACCACTTTTACAATAAATAAGCTTTGAAAGCAATTTTACTTCTGATTTTTTTAAAAAACATTTACAACCAAAAAATGAATGAATATAAATAAACAATACGCTCAAAAAAAGTCAATCACCTTGAATAACTAGTCAGTCACCTTGAATTCTAGTCTTAGGATTCAATGTAACGGTTAATTAATTGGTGCAATATGTTAATTAATATGTTAATTAATTGGTGCAGTCAATGTTTCAAGTTATGAAATTGGACATAAAAACATACTTTCTCTGAATAAACATACGTTATTTTTCAGCGGATTCAGATTTCTAACCCCCCAAGATATATGGGGCAGCCGCAATCTTCGAAATATTGTCCCCATAGTTTAATCAGAAAAGCTAACCAACGCTTGGATCCCTTTGAGTTAGTTTTATTTTTTGCATATTTTGACATATCCCGATAACTTTTTTAGCGAATTGAATTTTTTTTTGCGCACAACTATTAAATTCGTTTATCAAAAGATTATTGCATTCAAAAAATAAAGCTTAGTAAGCATTTATAACTTTTTTATTATTTTGTTTTACTTACTTTTACTGTCCAAAATATTTTGAAATGTAAGATATAGAATTTTTACATTATTTTAAGGTATCTAATTTGCCCAGAAAATTTACATACCTTACAATTCAAAATCTACATTCGTCTGTTATTAAATAAAAAAATATCTGCTAATTATGTATAATAACTACTCTATTTTTGCATGGAAATATTTTTAGATAAATAGATTGTATAAATATGTGGAGAAATTTTTCAATTCACTTAAAAAGTTCTTGCAAGACGACGAAATATGCAAAATGTAAAATTAACATTAAGGGATTCAAGCAGTGGATTGCTCTCCTAACTAAACTATAGGAACCATGCTTTCCCGATAGTAGAAATTCGAATCCGTCAACAAAAAAATGTGTTTATTTTAAAAAAAAATTACGTTTTGCGTTCGTTTTCGTTACTTATCGTCCGCACTAATTAAGTAGCATATTTGAGGTCACCGTCTCGAACCATTATGATCGAGTCCTAGAACGTGAAGATCCGATCATTAGAACCAAAGGTTATTCAAGGTGGTCTGTTTCTTTAATACAATGGTGCTACGGGGACAATATTTAGCTTTAAGGTTATTGTGTTATTTATAGCATATATATATATCCATTATTATATTAAATGAGGTTTTAAATATTTTCTACTTTGGATTTTAAAAAAAAATCAACCTAAAAATTACATAAATATAAATGTACATTGTTGCTGCAGGGAGACAATATTTATAGCTTTATGTTTAATATTGACGGAAAAAATTACAAAATGCCAACAAAAATTATGCTATTAGATTTAAATAGCTGCACGGACTTTTTTGAAATTAAATACTAAATTAAATATATGTTCTTACAGAATTATTATGTGGTAAAAATTGTAGCATTTTTATAAGAATTGCACGTTTTCCGTGGACAGAATTTGAATAAAATTCTTGATTCTTTATATTTCAATTTATGTTTTGTGAAATATGCTCTGCATATTCTTCGGAAGCACAGATGTGGAAATATGTATCTTTTGGGAATCATATATTACCAGCTCAAGAAGCATTATCCTGGTTTAGTGAAGTTTTGTCTAATCTACATATTTGAATAGAATTTTGAATAGGATTTACATACATGAATTTCAACACACATTTTAAAGAAGTCTAAATGTGAAAATGACTCAAGTCTTCCCCAGGGAAAAAATACGAAATGTACATGACGATTAGTTCTCATTTATGAGAACAGTTTTCAGTAAATGTCATTTTAGTCCAAATGTATATTTTGATCTTGTAACTTAAAAGAAAAATACCACAATTTCTATATAAAACTCTAGACTTAAATTAAATTGGTTAAAAGAACTTAGATTAAATAAAGTGTTAGATTAAATGACTGACTCTTCCCTCTTTCAGTGTTAGATATTTAATCTAACACTGATAGATATCAAAGTTATACTTGACTGTTATACAAAGTTATGCTGTATTGACAAAATGTCACTCCCCAGGTGGGTATTGAAAAAAAAAACATTTTTAATGAGAATACCAAATTTAAGCAAGTGAGTAGTACGATAATTCCGTGTCCATTTCATATTGGTTTTTGAGGCATTTTCATTAAAGTTTAAGGTCTATCGTTCGCAAAAAAGTATCATAAATACACTTTTGAGCTTGCAATATTCAAATAAAGCTAGTTTTTATTACTGTTTGTTACTTTAAATTATGTATTTACTTAAAATTGTAAAACTGATGATTCTTTCGCAATTTTTTCTTTCTTTTTACATCCACATTTCAGGTTATTGCCCATTTATAAATCTATACTTTTAATAACTGTATTAAATTGCATGTATTTATGTTTAAATTTTAACATGTTTTTCTTTAAAATGTTGAATAGTTGCTAAAAATTGTTTTAATAATGAAAAAAACATTACATAAATTTAAATATATCAAAGTTAACACAAGTTTAAACATTAATATCAAAAGCAAACTCTATTCATTTAAGCTTTTGAACATATATCAACAAATTTCTGAAATTAGTTTTATAATAAAATAGTTCTTTGTACCAATAAATATAAAGAGAGCTTAATTTAGTAAACGTCTAATATTCCTAACAAATTATTTTCACTTTTAAAAATCAATTTATACCGACTTAAAGATAGAATTTTTCTTTGTATTCAAATATATAAAACAGAAAGCGAAGTAAGAAACGTAGATAAATGTAGTTAGGAATAGTTACCAAATAGTTAGTTTCTCTTAACTATTTATTATTTTGTTTGTTCTGTGTACTTTACGTTGCTTTCTTCTATGAAACTTTTACCAAAATTACAGATATATTTTGCCTTTAACCCTTTCTCCCTATAGACGGATGTTATTTTGATCATCTAATTTTTTTTACATAATTGAAATAAGAACAATGTCTTCTTTTTATGGATAAAAACTCATTTATCATTTAACTTGTTTCCTTATACTATACACAGATCAAATAAGCATACATAGTGTTGGGTGACAGAACTAATGATCACTACAGAATGGGGTAATGATAGAAAATGTCAAAGTAAACAACACTCACAATAAATGGGTTCTTAAATCAAAGGGCAAATCGTGAGAGGGTGTCAGCTACACGAAACCGTCTTTTCGAATCTCCTAATCTGCCCTGCTTTTATTTCTTACTGGAAACATCGCGAACGATATTTAGGAGTTGCTCATTGGCATTTCAGCCCGAGTAGGCACCGGAACTGTAGACAGTCTTAAAGTGTCAGGAATCTTTAAACTCCACACTATAGGAATTTTCATACCGGCAGCGGTCTGTTTATCCAATTAACAGTAAAGTTTACTGCAAAGAACATTTTTTACCTTTATGGTTGTGAAATCGTTTGCAACTAGTATGATTAAAAACAATTAACAAATTATGCACTTTTTTAAATTTTTAAACATTCACAACTAGCATGGTTTTGAAACCATAAGGAAAAAAAACTGGTCATTGGAAACAGCTTAGCAGCTTTGAGGTGCTGCCATCTAAGTGTGAATGAGGGCATCTTATTCTTATAACTCAGGGTCACAAATTGGGGAATACAGGACACTGGAAACTCTTCATGTGTTGAACAGAAAAGACGAAATATTGTTAAGTCAACGTTAGGATTCGAGACCCCCATTCTGTCAGTCATGATATTGACAGACTAGCCCTCTCGACTCTAACATTTACCCACTGCAAGAAATTACATGACTTCATTAGGTGGGCCTAGTTTGTGCGATATAACTCTGGTTGTTTAACCATATTATTTGAAACCAGCTAAAAAACGGTTTCTCTCCCTGTTAACAGTTTGAATAACATTTTATTGTTATTAGACTGTTATATAAATTTTTATATAACCATTTTTTCCGAGAAATATATATGTAAACCATTGTATGGCGTAAGTAGTTTGTCTTAGCGTGCCCTATTTCCCTTTACAGTGGTGACTTTTAGCATTGTTACAACCAGTATATTTAAAAAAAAAGTAGCTAAAGTCAATGCCCTTTCATTTACTAATAATAATTTGTTAATTTAGTTTAACATTTTTTATCGTTTACTTTTTAGATATTTTTGACTGTCGTTAATGAATACATGGATTGGTCAAGATCTTATCTGCAGGCAATGGATATTTTTGATGGAACTGCCGACGCATTAGGAGATGCTTTAGTTGTAGCCCCTGTCATTAGATCAGGTACATTTCATAGTGGTGGAATACCCAGGGAAGATTCATACCCAATGCCCTCCTTACAACCCATTGGAAGTGGCAAGAAGACATACTTCTATATTTTCAGTCATCAATCTGAATATGGGGATTATGCTTCTCGACTTGGCTGTATTACAGGTGAAGATTTGGCATACGTGTTTGGAGCTCCTTTAGTGGATACCTTATCTCATTTTTCAACAAACTACACCAGAGCTGAAGTAACACTCTCTGAAATTACAATCACTTATTGGACCAACTTTGCAAAATTTGGGTAAGTGAAGGTTTAATTGTTAGTACATTTAAAAATATTAAAAAAGAGTCTTCAGGGTTTGAAATTCGTGCTTCTATTTTCGCACCTGCTCCTCACTTTTTATGAATCATTGCATCAAAATATGTTCATTGTTAAACAGTTTCTATACTCCTACAATTGGTTTGAAATTCAGTTTGTTTTCAATGCAACGTTTTCTGTATATCCTATAAAAATAGTTTTTTGAATTGTGGATTTTAAAGTTAAATGAAAAGTAAATTAATGATACTAGCAAAGTCTATGCGTTCTAACATTACAGTGAAATTTTATCTTATTCCCCTTTTTGCATCCTGGACTGAATTTTTCATTGTCCAATCAAATAAAATAATAAGCAATAACTCTATCACAAGCCCTTTTTTAAAAAAAATACGATTTCCAAAGAGCAAATAATTCTTTAATTAATGTATCTAATTCTTTCGATAGCACTTTATAAGCCTTAATTAAATTTCTGAAAGTTTGCTAAATGCCGAAGAAAGTTTCATGAATAAATAAAAATAAATCGTGGATATATATAAATCATTTTCTTAATAAACAAATAATCTAAAACCAGTTTCTAAAAATGAATACAAAATGAAATGATTCAAAGAACTGGTACATTTGTGTTTTGAAATTATAAAAAAATCAATCATTAAAACAATCATATCATTTTAAGTATAATGAATTATAACAAAAAAATATAATTAGTTAAATAAATAAATTAGAAACTAATAAACAACATCTAGAAACAGATAATTAAAAACATCCATTGAATTTTTTTTTAATTTATAAGAAAAACATGAAAAATATTAATGAAAATTAAATTCAAAATGAGATTATAAATACACCTTTTAAAAAAATGAGTTAACTTTCTGAAATAAAAATACTCAAAACTTCAAACTTGAGTGCCACAATTTAAAAAGTTACAAAAAAGGTATCAAAAATTTATTAGTTGTAAACCAGGTATCAAAAACATTGAATTGAACATCAAAAGGGGTAATTAGATTTCAATTATAGAAACTAAATTAAGCATATTTTAAAATTAAATGTACCATGGGAAAAAAGGATTTTTACTTTTCTCAAATCCGAAACTGAAATATAAATGCTGCGTTGCTTTTTATTTTAACTCATAGAAAAAAATAGAAAAATTAACTAATCAGGCCCTTAAGTATTTGAATTATTTATTTTCAAAATTATTCATAAACTCGCGAATCTTATTTTTGAAAATCAAATAACTTAAGAGCCAAAGAAATACAAAATATCCAAATAAACAATCAGTAGCTATTTATTTTCCAGATGGAAATTCAAAGATAAAAGCGGTTCCTTTTAATCTTTTGAAACTCCACTTAAATTCCTTTGAAATTTTTGAATAACGAAAATATTACTAAGCGTTCTTTTTTAAGAAAACCCATCTCAAAAATGTTTCATTAAGAAAATGTGTAAACTTTCGGAGATGCGACAAATAATAGTCATTCAGAAATTCAGACGTACTTCTCGAGAAAAACAATGAATAATACGTGGACTTCAAATTCAGAAATAATAAAAAGTTAAAGAAAGAAAATTTTCGGAAGACGAAAAAAATCAGTTCTGAATTCATTGCTTCAAATAAAGAAACCCTTACTTCAACCTTTCACATTCTTTGAATAGTAATGATCATTTTGTTTCTTCCGATTGTAGCAGAATGAGAATTTTTCTCTATCGCTGAATACAGACTTAGAAAATAAGGGAGCATTTATGCTTTTTTTTTCTCTGTCTGTCGGATAAAGTCTCTTCTTTTTGATTTTTTTTTCAATTCAGTTTCGATTGAACCTCTTATTTTCTGCTCAGTAATCAGAATTTGAAGATAGGCTTTGTTTAGGCGAGGGAAGATATTTTTAAGATGAGCCTTTTAACTTGCAAATGGAATAATATTTCTCATTGCCTTTCTTGAGAAGTTTTCACGTCCAGTGAATTTGTTTCTCTGCTTCATTTTTTTCAAACAAAATATTATATATACGATGGGCCTAGAGGAGAAATGCTTATATTTGCCCCGAAGAAATGTCTTAAGATTTTGAAAGCTTTCATTTTGAAACAAAATTGGTGAATCAGAGTACAGTTCTTTGAAGAAGAAAAATACGATGCATGTTGAGTTACATTGTTTATTTATTCAAAAAAATCTATTACATCATTTATATTCTAAATAGTTCTTGAATGGATAGGATTAACATTTTAAAAAGTTAAAACTATTGATTAAAAATGGAACTTTTAATTTTGTGCTACTAATGGCGTCGCTTTTAGGTGTAAATAAACTTTAATTTCTCAAATAAAATGCAATTGGGTAAATCTAAAAAAAAATATAATTTTATGTACAAAATTTGAGTACATGTTTTATAGGGAAAGGGAGATATTTTTAAGATAGGCTTTTTAACTTGCTCACGAAATAACATTTCTCATTGCTTTTCTTGAGATATTTTTATGTCCAGTGATTTTATATCTGAACTACATTTTTTCTCACAAAAAAAAGACGAGGAATAGCTATGTTTGCCCCAAGGAAATGCATTAAAAATGTGAAAGCTTTCATTTTGAAATGAACTTAAATTAAATACGATGAAAAAATTAAATACGATGAATACTTAACGATATATTATTTATATTATTTCTTTCATTTTACGTTTCTTTCTATTTTTCTTTCTTTTTATCTTTCTTTTTTTATCTTTCTTTATTTATTTTTTTCAAGAAAGCTATTATATTATTAATATTCCAGATAGTTTTTGAAAGTATAGGATTAGCATTAAAATACAAAATTTATAAATTAAATACACAATTTTGAATTTTGTTTTATCTCTTCTAAGTAAAAAGAACTAACAATAAATTTGATTTTCTGAAAGAAAATGAAATTGAAAAAAGACAAAAAAAACAAACAGTTAATAGTTACACGTGCTTGGAAGCTGAAAATAGTCCCTTTTTGAAGAGAGAAAATATTGTTAAGATGATTTTTTAAACTTGCAAATGCAATAATATTTATCATTGCTTTTCTTAACAAGATTTAACGTCCTCTAACGTCTTCATTACTTTAAACAAACTATGATATTCACGATGTGCTTAGATAGGAAAGGCTTAAATTTTCCACAAACAATTTCTCGAGATTATAAAAGCCTTTATTTAATTATTAAATTATTGAATCTGAGCGCTGTTCTGAGCAGAAATAAATGAAAAACATGTTCAAAAATGCTTTATTTTTAAAATAAACTATTATATCTTTAAAACTTTTAATACTTTTGTAAGTACTAATTCTGACAATTGATTTGCGTTTATGACTACAATAATTTGCTTTTAATGCGAAAAAAATTGAAACTTTTTATGAGTAAATATGTGAAAAGAAAGAAAATATGATAAAATTAGTAAATATGATAAAATTCGTGTTCATCAATCTATTAGTTTTAATGCAGTTAATATAATGAATGTTAGAAGATGAATAAGCTACATTTTCAAAGTTGTGTGATTTTTAAAACAGAATATCAGTAATTTTAAGTTATCAATGTCATATGACATATTATTTAAAAATATTTGTATCAGTTTTTTCTGAAAAATTAAAAAAAGGTGATTAAATATAGTATTTTTGAATTTATTGTATTAATGATGTTTGTCCTAAATATAAAAACAACTACTTTCTTAATGAAATGTAACTGATTAATAGTATAATTAGAGATATTAGTATAAATATTTCACCTCACACAAGATATTCCTCATATTAAGAAGTAAAATAAATAACTTTCTTTTGTATTTCAAAACCCTTAAATATTTCAGGTAAAATATTTTGGTAAGTTCATTAAAAACAATTCTTTTCTTTTGAGAAATGTTTTGAATTTTAAAGAGCAAATTTCTTTGCATTTTTCAACAGTTTATTGTGTCTCATTATGCATCATAACTGCAATAGTTGCAATCATAATCGGTGCAAATTTTTTTATTTGGTTTAATATATATATATATATATATATATATATGTAGCAAAATAAATAAATACAAAAAAAACGCGAAGAAAATTACGAAAAACAATAAGTTTCACTTGTTGCGCATAAGTTGCAAGTAAATAGAACTCATAAGATAAGTTCAAAATGAAGATATATTTTCCAGTTTTTTAAAAAAAAATTTATCCCTTTTTTTTCCTCTCCAGCTGCTTGTTATTTTTTTTTGATAATTATTTTTCTTTTTCCGCTTATTTACATATGTCTGTAATTTTCCTTTTTTTATCTTCATTTTGAACTTATTTAAATTAATTACGAAATTTAAATTAATTACGAAACTAGTGATTTACAATTTTAAAAAAAAAATCGTTCAGAACTGCTCAATATATGTATTTAAGTTAATTCTTTTATACAATGGATGTGCAGAAAAAATTAAAAAAGGTTTTTCATCATTTTGTTGAGATTCGTATTTGGAAACTAACTATAAAAGCTTTATTCGTATATCTTAACAATTTAAGAAGTTAACGATAAGTGGTTAAGTGGATATTTGTGGATAACGGTTTATCCACAAATATCATCTGGTACTATTAAACAAGATTTATTAAAAATGAGACCGGCATTGTGAGGTATCACCCCCATAAATGTTTGTTTTCTTTTGCATGTTTACTTTCTGTATGTCACCAAAGTTTAGTTTCCAGACGATTATTGTAAGGTATTATCATTTGTTATTAATTTTGTGGTATGATAAAAAATAAAATTTGTGAAAAACCCATGACCATTTTAAGCTCTTTTTTTCTAAAAGTATAAAAACTAGTTAGAAATATGCTTCTAATTTTTAAATTTTTCAGATATTCAAATCAAATTTTTTTCAGTATTTGCTAAATACCATTCACTACAAAATTATGAATAAACTTTTAAATTTTTTTTCAGTGCTGCACATGCACTAGTTTAAATATATTATAAAAGCACTAGCTAATATAATCATAACGTTTGTAGTTTTAAATGAGTTTTTTCATTTCTTATAAAGCAGTACATATTTAAAACTTGAACTTAAAAAAACATTGATGTAGTACTTAACGCGCAAATGTATACCGGGCTGTGGCCCTTAACTAGGAATAGTATATATTTCTGACATTTATTAAAGCGACTATGTGAGCGTCAACATTTGCCGGTGAAAGTCAACAACCACGAATTTTGGTCATTCACAGTTTTCGGTCATTTACAGCAACAAAATTTAAAGCATTCGGAGGTTTGAAAGACCTGCAATAAATTACGAAGGAAGAAAAAAGTATTTTTGAACACACTATGCCAGAATATCAAGCAATAAGCTTGTAACTTGTATCTATTACTTTATTTGTTGTTTTTCAATAGCTTCGTAAAGTTTCGTAAACATAGAGTAAATATTTATAGAAATATGAACTGTTTTATAAGAGATGAAAAAATTCATTAAAAACTGATAGAAACGTTATGATTATATTAGCTAGTGTTTTTATAATATATTTAAGCTAGTACAAGTGCAGCACTGAAAAAAAATTTGAAAAGTTTATTCATAATTTTGTAGTGAATGGTATTTAGCAACTACTGAGAAGAATTTGATTTGAGTATCTGAAAATATAAAAATTAGAAGCATATTTCTAACTATTTTTTATACTTTAAAAAAAAAGCTTAAAATGATCATGGGTTTTTCATAAATTTCATTTTTTATCATACTACAAAATTTAATAACAAATGATAATACCTTACAATAATCATCTGAAAACTAAGCTTTGGTGACATACAGAAAGTAAACATGCAAAAGAAAACAAACATTTATGAGGGTGATACCTCACAATGCCGGTCTCATTTTTAATAAATCTTGTTTAATAGTACAAGATGAAATTTGTGGATAACCCATTATCCACAAATATCCACTTAACCCTTTATCGTTAGCTTCTTAAATTGTTAAGATATTCAAATAAAGCTTTTATAATTAGTTTCCCAGTACGAATCTCTACAAATGAGGAAAAACTTCTTTTAATTTTTTTCTGCACACTCATTATATAAAAGAATTAATTTAAATACTTATATATTGCGCCGTTTTTAACGATTTTTTTTAAACTAGATCACTAGTTTCGTAATTAATTTAAAATTCCTCCATTTATTTTTTAAATTTTATTGAATATTTATGAAGTTATAACAAAAAAAACATAAGGCGAAAAAATTGATTTCCTATAAAAAATGTCCATATTTCCATAAATGTGCACTCTAGGCTTACGAAACTTTATGCAGTTATTAAAAATAACAACCTAAATAATCCATACAAATTACATGCTTTTTGCCTGATTTTCTGCCATAGAGTGTTCAAAATAATTGTTCTCATTCGTAATTTATTATAGGTCTTTGAAGACTCTGAGAACTATCAGTATTATTGCTAAGCTTAAAAAATAGCATGAACAAAGCGTCTCTATACTTACAAAATAATTATTTAAGTATTTCTTGAGAATTTTAAAAAAAATCAATAATTTAAATTGGTCTCTTCCATTATTTTAGGGAGGTCTTAGATAGGAAAGGCTTAAAT